>NC_061115.1:127126464-127416461 GCF_002878395.1 Capsicum annuum | reverse complement strand
ATTAAACATCCTTCTTTATTTGGATAAACTTTTATCAAATTAAATTAATTCTCTCTTTGATGAATTTTACATTGCCATCAAATTTGCTTCTTCTTCTTGATGGAGTTGTGTTTGGCCATTATTACACAAGAAGAAATTCTAAAGAATATTTCTATGATCTTCATCAAAATGATTTACCATATTGTCATATGAAAAAGGTATAGAGAAAAAAAAGGACAAGAAAATACTACTAAAGAAAAAGAAGGAGAAAATGCAAATGAGTATCCAACGACTCCATAGATGATTGATATTTATAATTAATCTATAAGAATTAAGTAGAATGAAGTTGAAAAGACATGTCATTGAAATAAAGAATACAAATAGATGGATGTTTTTTATAACCCATGAGATTTAATTAGATATAGTAAATATGATAGAGTTTTTTTAATTACTAAATAAATTAATTAGTGAAAGAATGAAGAAAAAATTTTAAAAAAGGATAAAAAAGAAAATTAGAAATGGAGGCCATAGAAAGGCGCCACATCACCTCCTCTATAACCTTCCTTTATATTATATATAGATTTACTATGACCCTATCTTAGTATTAGAAATAATCCATCATGATTGATACTTGCGCCATGTGTGGTGGTGATTTTTTTTACATATATTCCATATTTTTCATCTTAGTATAGAACTTGCCATGCATGTTAGTGAATCGAAACAAAAAAGCATTGCTTCTTTAGAATATGATAATAGGCTTCATTTGATATTTCTTGTAGATTTCAGCTTTTTCAGATATTATATCACTAGTTAGCCTCTTTTAGTCCGTAGCCTATTTTTTGGTACTTGTATTTTTACCTTGATCTATTTTTTGAATTTCTAACTTTTACCTGCTTCCTTGAGCATTATATCACATATTGTGTTGAAATTATTAAATTTAAAAAAAAGGGATGATTGAGTGTAAAAGTTCAATGATGATAGCTACAAAGTGATTGAGTGTAAAAGTTCAATGATGATAGCTAAAAAGTGATGAACATACGCTACTTGAAAGAATGCAACATGAAAAAATAAAGTGAAAAGAAATCTTTAGAAAAAAAATGATTGAAATATTCTTTGAAAGATGAGAATTACTTGTCAAAATAATTGATGAAGATAGGATTGAAAAATAATGGGCGGTGATGTCTAAAAAAGTTGTAAAGTACTTAGAGAAATGTAAGTCACTATCATATGGGTTTTTTACCCATACCTTAGACAATATTATAACCCGTTAGAGTCTTATTTGATTCTATTTGAGCATACTAAATTAGTATTTATGTACATAATAGCAAGACCTATGATTTTTTGTGCATACATGTAAATTTTCTTATGAGTGTGAGAGTTGTTCTTTGATGCTAAGTACTTAATTTTGATTCAATCTTTGACCTAAGTGTGTGGACTATTTCTTCTTGTGAGGACACTCGGTTTATAACAGATATGTGATGTTATTAACCTCATTGACAAAAATAGGTGAGCAAGCTTAAAATTATGAGCTCTATCATTGAGGTTCGAAGGTTAAGTATTTGTTGTTTATTTGTATTATTTGCATAATGATTGAAAAGTGTACTTGATATTGTGAATTGTTATATGGTATAATTGTTTGTATCAGTTAAAAGGGCGATGTTCCAATATTTGATTGATTGAGATGAACTTTAATCTTTGCTCAAGGACTAGCAAAAGTCTAAGTGTTGGATGTTGATGTGTGGCCAAGAATATGTATATTTAGTCATTATTTACCTCATATTTAGTATTTTTTTTTATTTTTAAGCATTAATTTTATGTATTATGAATAATATTATATTTTTATTTAGAGGATTAAATTGATGTGAAGAAGTAGAAATTTAAAGCAAAAACAGAATTGAGATCGAAAAGTTACATAAGAAAATCAAGCAGACAACTTAATGGAATAAATTTAATATAATAATGTCATATGCACCAAACTAGAAAATTGATATATGATTTGGAGTTCGTTGAAATGTGGCATCATTTGAAGAAAAAGGGGAAAGTTGAGGCGGTCACCCAGCGAACGACAAATTAGTCCAAATTGGACTATTTTTTTATTTATCAGTTCATGTTGGACTCAGTTGTTTTATTTGAGGTATTTTCTTACACCTATAAATATTCTCAAAAAATAGTTTTTCTGTAATTTTTTCATAAATTTACAACTTTGGAGAGGTAACTTGTAATCTTTTTATTTAGAGAAAGCTTGAAGATGTCATGGAGGCCAGAGAAAATTTGATTATTATATTCTTCTCCACCTTTATTAATTTTTATTTGAGAATTCAAGATTTTGAATTTATTCTACTACATTTTAAGGTTGGGATTTTAAATTGTGATTTTCAAGCCAAGAGCAGCTAAATTTCGCAACTAGGATTGTGGGAACAATGATAAATTTATGAAGAATGTTAAAGTACAAAGTAATTCTCGAACGATATTTATGGATGTATTGTTATTTCCTTGGGTTTGATTGCTTTCTGACAGTGTGCAATATTAGAACTGTCCTATCTCTACTCTAGACTTTTGCAAGGATAGTCGGATAGGAAAAGCGAATTAACAACAATACTTGGAGATATTTTCATTTAGTTAGCCTTGAGAAGTTAAACAGGAAAGACTATATTGGGATCATAGATAAGGGTTAGTAATGCAAAACTTATGACATATGAGCCTTTGTGATCGGGGATAGTTATCTACAAGGGGCATAATATATTCAGTTGGATGATACATAACCTATTGATTCTGCATACCAAGCATCATAAGAGATTACTAAGTACAAAGACCTACCTAGTTAAGAAAACATGGGGAATACAATCCTAGTTCAACATTCTTAGTGATTTTTTCTTGATATAAATAAATATTAGTTTACTTATTACTTCAAACTAAAAGTTGTTTACTTGGTCTTTTATATCCACTCGTTGTAAATAAATGACTAAAATCCTATATAACCACACCGACCTAGGTCCTAAATTATATTCCTCGAGGGATTGACCCCAAGGGTTCAATATATTTGACAGTGATTATTTTTTACTAAAATCCTTTAGGTTGACTTTTGGTTTGGGTCCGGAAGCTCTCAAACTCATTTCGAGCTATTAGTTGGAAATTGAGAAAAATGACAGTAGGTGTGGGACTCACTTTTTATCAAAATAACCTAGGGTAGAAATTCTGACTGTGCCATTGAGTCTAGAATATCTAAATTGATAAGGCAGCATAGTTTATTTGGGTATATGGGATTTCAAATAAATTTCGACGGGCTTGCAGAGTTCCAAGTTTCATTTGGTGCTAGTGCATCGCGTACGTGACAAGCCAATGACCTGGCTTGGAATGCTAGTACCACATAAGAGAATATTATTTAAGCGATACTAGGTCACTTACGCAACATTTTCTGAGATAACAAGTATCGCTTAAGTCACCCGATGTTCGCTTAAGCAACACCTGTGGGCCTAGGAAGGGTATAAATACCCCACTTAACCCGATTTTCACCATTCTTCAATTATTTTCCAGAATATTAAGCCCTAAAAAGTTGGAATTCTTGGGAGAATTAATTGTGGGTGATTGTGGAGCTTTGGTATGATTAATTTACATATTTCTTCTTTGAATTTACGATAAGCTTCCATTAATTTCTTAATAGAATCCTTTATCTTTTTCTAAAATTCCTAGAATCTTGGTAGCTAGATTATAGCACCATTAGAGTTTGAAATTCTCCCATTTTGAGAGTAGATATTTCTTGAGTATAGAGGGGCGTTGTGTTAGTTTCAAAGGTGTAATTTTTTAAATAGGCCCCCCACAAGGGATTTTTATGCAATTTTGAACCTGAAGTACAATAGTGTAATATGGGTATCATTGTTCTTATTTTAAATATTAGATTGTGATTTTGATAGTGAGGTATCTTGCGTAAACTTCTCTAAAAGGGAAAATGATGGTTTAGCAAATCGACTTTTGTTCGGAGTTTAGGTAGGCTAGATTTACCCTCTTCATATATTGAGTTATTTTTTAGTATGATTATTGTAATATGCTAGACATGGGATATGATTTAGGTGTTTGAGGTATGATTAATAATATTTGGGTTAATTTGACTTTTAGGCTGTCTTAAAATCATAACTTAGGCGTAATTGACTTAGTTGCTCATGTTTAAGGGAGGATCACTATCTTAGGGTTAATTATGTCTTATTTAACATCTAAAAATGAATTTATATAACTTTGCATAGTCGGGGGTAGAATTTTCCTAAAAATAGATTTTTAGGACTAGAAGTGGGTCCCTTTTAGCCCACCTTAGGCCAAGTATTGTGTTAGCTTCTGTACACCTATTTTTGTATGTTTTTCCCATAATAGTGATTCTTTTAGGACTTTGATGAGATTGAATATTTAATGAGTTTTCTCGTTTGGTATTGGGAGTTGACGTAAGTTTTGAGTAAAATCTAGTGGTTATATAGTATAACATACTTATATGGTTTATAGGTATGGTATATGGTTATGGTATATTCTTATTACTTTCAGTTTAAGTCCAATAATTAATGATGATGTTGATAACATGAATTTCGGTTCGAGTCGGGCAATTGATGATTATATTGATACTTATAGCTCCAGTTTAAGTTTGATAAATGATGTTATAATATTGATACTATTGAGGATGATATGATGACTATAGTTTGAGTTATGGTTTGAGTCCAACATTGAGAGTTGGGAATGATATAATTTGGTGTGGATAGTTTGATGGTTATAGCTAATATTCAGTAGAGTTATGGATCTTCAGTTTTATATTTCTGTTTGATTGTACCCTCCAGGTTTATGGGACCTGAATTGAGTTATTTACTTTTCCTCACTCATTGGCACATGGGGCTAATTTAGTAGTTAGAATTATATGAGTGATCCTTATATTACCTTTTCATATCTATTTATTTACTTATGCACAATATTGTTGGAGCTTATTTCCAGGTTTGCCCTTTTTATCTTGACTTGGCATATTTTATCTTATATCTTATCATACTATATCATGATTTAGCTCAGTCAGCTGATGATGCCTACTGAGTACTAGTGGTTTTGGTACTCATACTAAACATCTAAATTGTTTGGTGCAGATTCGAGTACTAGTTACTGTCGTTGATATGACGATCATGCAGGGTTAAATTTGGAAATTGGGTGAGCTCCTAGAGTTAGAGTTACCATTTTTCCTTCTACTTATCGATGTCCAGTATTTTATCTTTGGATAAATTATATTTGAATATTCAATATTTATAGTTCATTTGTAGTAGTTTTTGTACCGATGTTATTGAGTGTTGGTACGGTTGCTGCTCTTTTATCTATATATTAGATTATTACGACTACTTTATTGATGTTTTAACTCTTTAAATATTAATTTTGGGATTTTATGCCATTTTCCACCAAATTAGCCCATTGTATATAGCCCCGAGCTATAGTTTGACATACCTACTAGCGGGATAAAGTAAATGCCTATAGCTGCCGCTCCCAAAGTTGAGGTTCCTCCTATGTCAGTAGTTACCCAACCGATGGATACTCATCCAGTTGTGGCCCAACCTGCTATGTTTACTGAGCAAAAAATGTTAGGTAGATTCTTAAGATTCGCTTAACATAGGTTTTCTAGTATAGTGGCAGAGGATGCGTATGAGTTCTTGATTTCTTGTGAGGATAGGCTATATAATTTGGACCTATTTGAGAACTGTGGTATGTATTACACTATTTTTCAACTGGACTTGGACACTAGACATTGGTGGTGAGATCATCTTAATTCTAGGCCAGATGGATCTTACCCATTGACATAGACTTAGTTCTCTAAGATCTTTTTATAGAAGTATATACCTCACAGTCTTAATGATCATTTGAAGGATCAGTTCTTGAGGTTTAAGTAGGTCTCCATGACTTTTGTAGATTATGATGCTCAATTTTATAAGTTGGCTAGGCATGCTACTTATATTCTGAGTACTAAGTATGAGAGGGTTCATTACTTTATTTGGGGATTGAGACTTTCTCTACGTATGTCTACACAAAGTTTGGTTGTTGTAGTTATATTTTTTGTTGAGGTTTTTGATCATGCTCAAGTTATAGAGGAGATGCATCACGAGGCCCAAGGGGAAACAATAAGAAGCCATGTTATCAGGGTAGCTTTAGTGGAGCCATAGTGGCTCATGGTTCAGAAGCACTATTTCTTAGGGTAGGTACCCTCCACATCAGCCGTATCAACATTATGGTTAGCCTAGTAGGCTAGTTCAGGCCGCACTTCAGATTACTAATAGAGGCCAATCTAGTTTTAGTAATTGTCCCAGCCAAGAAAGTGATTCGTCCTTGAGAGGATCGTCTTCTAGTTATTCTAGTCATGGTAGTTATCCTGGTTAACTGAATCACCTAGTTTCAGCACTGCGCCTAGTGCATGTTACGCTTATGGAGCTTTTGGTTATTTCTCAAGAGAGTGCCTCAGTCGTAGAGGGATGGTTACTTCAGTTTAAAGTGTTTCATTGATTTGAGCAGTTCTACCCCTATCTAGACATGGTATGCATAGTTATAGGAGTGGTTCCTAGGGGATCATGGAGGTTCTTAAGTAGGTAGGATAGGACATCGGTCAAGATCCCAACCAGGTGGCGTGTGTGGTAAGGTGTATGTAGCACCTTCTAGACTCGAGGACAAAATCTTTGGATGCTGTTATCATAGGTATGATCTTGGTGTCCTATCAGTCAAATTTTTTTTATTTGATTCGGGATCAACTTATTCTTATAGGTCTACTTATTATGCTGCATAATTAGGGTTATCTTGAGATTCATTATCTATGCCATTATGTGTATCGACTCCCATAGGTAACTTTCTAGTAGTGGATCAGATTTTCAGATCATATGTTATGACTGTTCGAGAGCTTAGTACTCATGTTGATTTATTATATTAGACATGGTGAATTTTAATGTGATTCTATGCATGGATTGATTATCCCACTATTATGTAGTCCGGGATTATTTTGTCGAGACCGTTACTTTCACCATACCAGACGTACCGTCATAGTATGGTAGGGAGCAATTTGCTGTAACCCGATGGGGATTATTTTATATTCGTGCTAGGAGGCTTATTTTGAGGGATTATGAGTCTTATCTCACCTATATCTATGATGTTAGTGTGGAGAGTCCATGATGTTTTCCCTACCTATCTACCGATTCTTTCTCCTGAGAGTGAAATTTAGTGTTTTATTTATCATGAGCTGAGTACCCAACCTATTTCTATGGAAACCTACCGTTTGGCTCCTACTGAGCTTAAGGAGATAAATTTTTATCTTCAGGATCTTCTAGGTAAGGGTTTCATTTAGCCGAGTGTGTCTCTCTAGGGAGATCCTTTGTTATTTGTGAAGAAGAAGGATGATTGCATGCATATGTGTATCAATTATAGTCATATTAACAAGATGATGGTGAAGAATTGGTATCCTATGCCTTACATTAATGATTTGTTTAACCATCTTCAATAAGCAACGTTGTTCTCTAAGATTGATCTGAGGTCTGGTTACCATCAATGGAGGATTCGGGCTGAGGATATTCCAAAGATAGCCTTTAGGCCCCGTTATGGTCATTCTGAGTTTCTAGTGATGTCTTTTAGGTTGACTAATGCCCCAACCACATTATGGATTTGCTGAAATGTGTGTTGAAGCCTTGTTTGTATTCTTTTGTGATTGTGTTTATGGATGACATATTTATGTATTTGAGGAGTAGAGAGGAGCATATACAATATTTAGGGATTATGCTCCAAACTTTGAGAGATCACATATTTTTTGAGAGATTCTCTAAGTGTGAGTTTTTTCTTGAGTCGGTGACATTCCTTAGGCATGTGGAGTCTAAGGATGAGATTATGGTAGACCTAACAAGGATTGAGGCTATTCATTATCAGGCCAGACCTATATTTTTGACTGAGGTTTGTAGCTTTATTGGTTTGGTCAGTTACTAAAGATGGTTTATTTAGAGTTTTGCCACCATTACAATGCTAATGACCAGATTGACTTGGAAGGAGATTCCTTTTCAATGGTCCAAGAAGTATGATCTGAGCTTTGGAAATCTCAAGGGATTTCTTACTTCAGCTTTTATCTTGGATCTTCTTATTGAGGATAAGGGATTTACCATGTATTGTAATGCTTTTATTGTCAATTTAGGCTGTGTGTTGATGCAACAGGATCATGTTATTGCTTATTCTAGAGATGGTTGAAGGTGCACAAGTCCAACTACCCCACTCATGATTTAGAGTTTGTAGCAGTAGTTTTCCGCTTAAGATTTTGAGGCATTATCTTTATGCTTTGCAATTGTGAGATCTTCATAGATAATCGTAGTCTTCAACATCTGATGACCTAGAGAGAGATTAATCCTAGAAAGTGTCAATAGATGGAGTTTCTTAGGCATTATGACATCTCTATCTTGTACCATCCAGGTAAGGCGAGCATGGTAGCATATTCCTTGAGCCAAAAAAAAGTGAATATGGGTAGCTTAGCTTGTATTTTAGTTTCTCAAAGGCCATTGGCATGGTACATTTAGTCCTTAGCCAACTTGATGGTGTGACTTTGTATTTCAGATCCTAAGAGTATTCTTGTTAGTGTTGAGTTGAGGTTTTCGCTATTAGAGAAAATTCAAAGTCATTAGTATGAGTATGGTGGCTTTGAATCAGTTATGATCAGGTGTTGAGTGGTAAGTCTAAGAGGGCTACCATAGATTTTGAGAGTTTCTTACAATTTGATAGCCGCATTTTTGTTTTGAGGGTTGATGACTTGGTTCAGTTGATTTTTCCTGAGGCTCAAAGTTCTAGATATTCTATTCACCTGATGTATAGAGATTTGAGGCAACATTATTAGTAGAGTGGTATGAAGAGAGTTATGGAAGACGTTGTAGCTTGTTTCCTATGTTGTCAACAGATGAAGGCCAAGCATTAGAGACATAGTATCTTAATTCAGAGGTTGCCCATTCATAAGTGGAAGTGGGGACAGATTACCATGGGCTTTGTTAATGGTTTTCCTGGTAATTCCCTTGGTTCTGATGGTATTTGGGTCATTGTGGATCGTTTGACCAAGTCAGCATATTTTATTCTAATTTAGATGTCCTTTAGTTCCAAGATGTTGGCTCGTATCTATGTTAGTACGATAGTCCATTTGCATGGTATGCTTATATCTATCATTTTTGACTGGGGTTCAGTGTCCACTACTAGATTTTAGAGAGCTTTCTAGGAGGAGTTGGGCATACAAGTAGATCTTAGTCTAACCTTTCACCCTTAAACCGATGGACAATCAGAGTGGATTATTCAGGTTCTATAGGATATGCTCTACGCCTATGTTATAAATTTTGAAGGTCAGTGAGAGCAACACTTAGCTTTGGTCGGGTTCGCTTATCACAATAGCTATCACTCGAGTATTGAGATGGTGCTTTTCAGGATTTGTATGGTAGAGGATGTCGTTATTCAATTGGATGGTTTGAGACTTCTGAGATTAGACCCCGCAGTACTGACCTACTTTAAAGTTCGTTGGATAGAGTCTAGGTAATTTAGGATAGGTTGAGGGCAACTTAGAGTAGGAAAAGGCTTAAGCAGATCATAGACTTCATGCCTTGAGACTTGGAGTTGGTGATTGGGTATTCCTCTATGTATCGCCCATAAAGGGTGTGATGAGGTCCGAGAGGAAAGACAAGCTCAGCCCCAAATATATTGGACCCTTTGAGATTCTTCATATAGTGGTGAGGTAGCTTATGAGTTATCCTTACCCCCAGCTTTTGTTGCTGTCCATCCAGTTTTCTATGTTTCTATGTTGCGGTAATACATTGCTGACCCTTCTTATGTTCTTAAATAGGACTCGGTTCATGTAACGCCCCATATTTTTGGGCTAGAATTCAAATCGTCATTCGTACGTCTATAAAATCTAATCCAACTATATCAGTATGAATATAAGTGTCATGTTAATTTTCCTAGTGTGAAAAGTGCTATCGAGGTGAAAAATTTTCATAGGAAACATTTAGAGAAAAGTTGAGTGAAGAGCTTTTGATTCGACTAAATTTTGATTTTCGATCCTACAAGGGTCAACTTTGAACGTGTATAACTTCTGGAATATTTGGAATTTTGGAGCTTAAGTCCACTAAATTATAGATAATTATGTCCCTTTCAAAGGCATCCTATTTCTCCTTAATCCGATATTCTAGAAAAAAGTTATGAGCATTTCTGTGAGGAACCAGTGAGAGTGCACGATTTTGGTGTGGCACGCCCTCTGGTCTCCACAATTTTGACTTGGCATGCCCCAATTTTTAGAAAAGATAAAACCCACATTTCTCTTCAATTTTTAAGGGTAAATTGGTCATTTATGTCCTAAAACATCCTATACTTGATATAGACGTAGTTTCATCATCCCATAACTCTAAAAACACTGAATACACAATCCCTCTTCTCCCAAATCCTCAAGAACACTAAATAAGGGTTCTTCTTCAAAATTCAACTTCCAAGGATCCAAATTCATAATTTCTTTCAAGAAGTCAAGAAATTCAGGTATGTGGAATATTTATCAATGGGTTACTTTCACCCATTGAGTCCCAAAGTTTTCATAAATTGTCAAGTTCAATTCTATTTTGATTTAGGGTTCCATGAAAAGCATGAACTTCTAAAGTTTCAGTTTAACTCTTGAATTCTACAATGAATATGTATTCCTCCATAAGTTTAAACATGCTTCAATATTCCAACCATAAATCTCTCGATATTGACAAAATTACAACATTCATGAGTTCAAATTATGAAATCTCCTTATCGTGTCATAATTTTGATAATTCTTTATTTAATGAATCTTCTGTGCTGGTGGGTTATGTACACCCGATACCTAGATATTCATCCATGTTACGAATTTTAATTTACAAGTCATTCAGATCATGTTTATTATTATTATATTCAGATTATCATCATGTTGAGCACTCGTCAGTTTAAAACATGATTAACCTTTTATCAGTACCAGTGTCACTTCAGTTGGGAGTAGAACATAGCACGAAGCACACCTAGGATGAAGGCTCACCCACTAGTTGAGCACTGAGACCTTTAGCAGAAGTCCCTAAGTTCTAGAACTACGTAGCTAGCGTAGGTTATGAGAGTTTACTTACCAGTAGAGGACTAACACTCTCTTAGAGGTCACCTACCAGTAGAGGACTGACACCCTAGTCCCTTGGGACATCAGATTAGTGTATCCACACAGCCAGTGTCAGTAACCTTGGCAAGGTATTGACACCCTTTCAATTGGGGTTAAAGGTTGGACCCCGATTATCTCAGGTTAGGGCATGTCGATTAGATATAAGCTCCCACAATTTCATTTTAGTATTTAAATTTTACCAGTTCAGGTTTGCATGACCAAGTGTCTATATAAAAGTTATTTAGTTATTCAAATTATTTTAGTATATGTTTATGCTTAGTCTTGCATTTGATTTACATATTCATGCATTCATGCTCAACATCCATACCTGATCCTCAGTACAGTTTTACATCCTATACAACTTTAACTTGAGGTTTACATATGGTACTCCTGTTTCTACATCTTCCCAGCTTATAGAAATGTTTTCTGCTCATGATTTAGAAATTTCACTACGTCTTTTGGCTTTTATGAACATCCATGATTTAAATGTATATTTTAGAAAATAGCTTAAGTCCTCATTTGAAAGTAATGATTTAAGTATTTTCATGATTTATTGCATGCCTCACATATTCTGTTTATTCCAACATACCGGCCATATATATGCGTTTGTGGTTATATTACTTCTTGATGTAGATACTCGATGTAACCCACACCCCACGGTTAGATGTTCACAACTTTTAACCAACAGGTGATGAGTTCTCTTATTTCAAGGACTCAAGTCAGTTGCAATTCCTATATTTTATTTTCTTATTCTTATGTATTGATTAGTGATAGTTGGGGTCCTGTCCTAGTTACCAATAGTAAGTATTAGTAGAGGCTTCATGGATAGTCAATCAAAGTCATTTTATGTAATTCAAGTTCCTTTTCAGATTTATCATGTTGTAAACTATTACAGTATCATATTTTTTAATATTATGTCATGATTATGCTTTTACTCAGTAATTTTAGCTTATATATATATATTTTAAATTAATTGCTCAAGCTTCATGCCAGTACATGTGTTAGCTTGAGATCGATTGTGGTTCTGAGCACTGTGGTACGACTAGGGGTTAGTCTCGGATCATGATAAACTTGGTAGCAGAGCACACAGTTCAAGTGTCCTAGGGTGGATATGAAGCCGTGTTTAGTAGAGTCTTGCAGAACAGTACAGAGATGTATATACTTTTATTTGAGAGGCTATAAAGCATTTTAGAAATGTTTTTCTTCTTACATATCCCAGAGTATGAGTAGCGATGTTCCCTAAGAAACTTATACCAATTCATACATTGCTCTATGATGATTGGTGAATTTACCATATATTTACGTCTAAAGTTTGTGCACACTACTAGGATTTAAAGGTATGAAAGAGATAACTTTGTTATTTGAATGCACTAATTTCTCTATTTTGCAGGAATACAGGTGACCAGAACGAAATAAGTGGAATTTAGCTTAAAATGGACCAAAAAGAGAAGAGAAATGCAAGAGCTAGAATACCTTCCATAGGAGATGGTCTTAATTAGCACAATCATGGTCTGAGGTCAATAATCATTACTAGTGAAGATAGGTAAAACCAAGTGGTAGTGATAAGATGAAGGCGATCGCGGCACTCGTGATTGCGGGCAAACTATCAGAATTGCCGCAACACAGGTTTATGCCCAGGGCGAATTCTATAATTTGACATAGCCAACCCCAATTCGCTTGTAAGGCACAAACCCTTTCCCATTTGAGATTATTGAACTTAGAAATTGCAATTGGAGACTTTGAAAATGCTACAAAATTAGGAAAACTTAGTTTGGTTAATATTTTAATTAGTTTTGGCTGCAATTGAAGTTGGATATTGGATTACTCCTTATTACATATTTTAGTGGAGCATTGAACAACTAATTTGGTATATTTCTTTTCCCTAACTCATGAGTAGCTAAGTAATTTATCTTGGGATTATGTTGAACTAGGGTACAAATATGTGTGGGTTGTGATTTATTAGTGTAGGTTCTTGGTCATTAATTGCGGGTTTCACTATTTCTTGCTTGATTTAGTTGGTATTTGTAGGTGAAAACCCCAAATACCCAAAATGGGTTTGTGGGTGAAAACCCCAAATTTTCAAAAGCTCATATAATCCTTGAAAGAGGGATGTGATTGAAATTTTGGGAGCCTATATCTTTCTTGAAAGAGCTATATGGGAGCCAAGGCAATAGTGAATAATAGTAGATATAGTTTGTTCTCTTTTCACTATCTCAGAAATAAGGATGGATTAAGGACTAGCTATATTTTTAGGTATATTCCTAGAAATAGGGATGCCCAATTGAGGTATTAGGTGGTTATTCTTGCAACATCCATGAGGTATTCGAAAGAATCTAGGAATAATTATCTTGAGGATGGATTGAAATATTAGCCACAAGAACTCTCAACCTAGCCTACCCACATAGTTGATGACTAGAATTTGCATTCAATTATCAGAAACCATGCATTATTTGCCCCTAGGAAGACATAATCCCAAGACTTATTTGATATTTAAATCTCAACCAAAATAGTCTCTCTAAGTTTGTAGTTTGATTTGATTTTGATGAAAAAACTTCCCAAACCAACCCCCCCCATACATTTTACTTTATTTGCACTACAGGGATACACTTAGTCCTTATCAACACCTATTGGTTTTGAGGACTAGACTCATTCCTTGAGGATATGACCTTAAAATGAGTTTATATTTATTGACAATGATTGCCCTATATCTAAAATTTGGTATAGGTGAGCATAAATAAAATGGCCCTATCGCCGAGGAGTGAGATTTAGTTTTCACGTGTATGGTGTTGGTTGTAGCTTGGGGTATACCTGTGGTGATTTTAATTTAATTTGAATGTTGTTTTTATGGTTTCATAGGTGAATTCAATAGTGTCCACGACACTATGAGTAACCACGTAAGTTTTACCGGGACTTTTGACGGTCCCCTAGATGACGAGTAGCAACTCCATGACATCGAACGTGTGAGTGCCATCCTAATCCTACCTAATCTAAGGAATAGGGTATTCCACGTTATGAGCATTATGTTGCATATGCTCAAATGAAGGGGTCTCTTTGGGGGGCAAGCCCATGAGGAACCAAATTTGTATTTAAAGAACTTTGTAGAAGTTTGTGCCCCCTTTAGAATTGATAAGGTCGCGTGGTATTATGGCTTCATATCTCCTGGCAGGATCAATCACATAATGAGATGAACTAACCGTTGCCTTCCTAGACTAATACTTCCCATCACCCAAGATGCTACAATTACGTGATGAAATCATGAACTTTTATCAATTGAATAGAGAACCTCTATACGATATGTGGGAGAGATTTAATGAGAAGTTCCATCAATTTCCCAACCACAAGGTCCCGAAGAGGATGCTTCTCCAAATATTTTCCCAGGCTTTTGATCAACTAAACAAAATTATAGTAGATAGTGTAGCTGGGGGTTCACTTCTGAAATTGTCTTATAATGTGGCTACAAACTTTCTTACTGAATTCATGAAGCAAAATTGAGGATGGCATACCTTAGACATCGAGGTTTCTAAAAGGTCTCCTACTACCTCCTATATTGATAAAGAGCAAAGAAAAAGAAATAAAGAAAACAAAAAGAACATGGCAAAAATGATGATGCAATTAGAGTTGCTAACAAAACATGAATGGGTGCGCCTACAAAAATAGTGAATGTCGTGGCATCTAATGGCTGCGATGAAGAAGAGGCCAAGAGGATTAATAAGGAGATTAGGTATTTGGCTAACTATTCGGTGGGTTCCCGCCTGGCCTATCAAAGGCAAGGTGGGATGGATTGTGAAAGAGAGCGAGATTGGCATAATCGTGATAGAAATCACAATTAGAGAGATAAGGAAAGAGAAAATGACTAATATGTGCCTCCCCATTACCGAGCAAAGGGTAAAGAATCCAACTCTATTGATCCCAAAAAATTCAAGATCGAAGATTTGTTAGCATGGATTTTGATGAGGGTGGAGGAAATATGCAAAATGGTCCGTAAATTAAAAGGCAATTTTTCGTAAAGCAATCAAACTCTGGTATCAGACTCTGCCTCGATCAAGAAATTGGAGACTCAAATCAAGCAAATATCCACTCAACTTAATGCTAATTGAAAAGGAGGTATTCCTAGTGACACTATTGTAAATCTAAAAAATGATGCCCAAGTGTTAGCTATTGGCACTAGGAAATACTTTGGCGAGGTACTTGTTATGACTGCAACATGAAATTCCGAAGGTATTTTCTATGTATATGAAATAATGTCGGCTTCATCCAGGTGACGTAAACGCCTAAGTCCTTTCCATGTATATGAAACAAAATTGGCTTAGTCCATGCCATTGGTTTCCGAATTGATTCGATATCTCAGAAAGAACAAACACATTTAAGGTCTGCCTTAGTACACCTTTTGTTCTACGACCGTCTGAGGGAAATAGGCCAAGGAGAGTCACCATAAGACCCGTTTTAGGCATATACAAAATAGTCTTGTACTAAGGATACAAAGGATTTCATGTGTTCTAAGACTAGTAAAGTCAAGCCATCCTATCTTTGGGTTGTGAAGGTTTTGTTGCCGAGACAAATCAACCTTGATGTGTAGCTTGCAGTTTCAAAGTCATGCCATCCTGTTGAGTGATGAAATTCTTTGTAGCTAAAAATAAAACCATCTATACTGATGTGTAGCTCAGTCATAGGAAAGCTGTGGTATGTCGATTAAAGGCTTTGATTTCATATGACTTACCGCCTATATAATCGTGAATTTCCTGTCATATTGGAAAGGTTAGGCTCTGTGTCTGTGGTGTTGATGAAAAGTTTGATTTCATATGTCATGCCTCCTACATGGTCGTGAAACTTCCTTTCATGTTGGAAAGTTTGGGGTCTATTTCCTAGCTTCCTGGTAGCTCTCGCCGGCAGTCGTTCATGCCCTTTTTCCTCCCTGTTTATTTGGTATCAGAGCCAATACCACTCTTAGAGGTTGGGAGGAAGTAGGAGTTTGCATCCACCCCAGCTTATTGCAAACACGTGAGCCAGCTTTACATTTTTGTTTTCTTTTGTTTTTACTTTTGTCTGTCTTAGCTATTATCCTAAGATCCGTCCTCCGTTTTCACTTCCCAATTTTATCACGAAAGTCCTGTACATATTAGAGTCATAGTTTTAATTTCATTATTAGAGTCAGTGTTTTCCAGTTATCGTATTCTGTGTTTTATACATAATTGAGTCGTAGTTACTTTCTTAAATTTTAGAACAATTACTATTTGTGTCCTGTCCTTAGATCTTTTGCACAAATATATAGAGTCATTCCATAAAATCATAAAAGATTTTCATTGAGTCTTGTCCATAGAACCTTAGAACAAATACATCGAGTCTTTATAGTCCAAAAAATATCAAAAATATGTTTGAATATTCATCTAGTCCATCCAAGTCTATAGGCGACAACTACATGTCAACTAATCTCAAAGATGTGTTGTCATGTAAAGTTGACTCCCTATATGTAATACATGTGTTGTCCACAAAACACCAACTATCTACTTCATATCCACTTCTACCAAGTCCCTATTCAGCTATTTCTAAGAAGGTATGCAATCCCTGGATGAAGATCAACTCTATGGTCCAAAAAAAGATAAAAGGAGCTAAAGAATACGTTGCTGCTAAACCACTTATTCAGTACCCTATTCTGGTAACTCCACAGGAACAATTCATATCACTGCAAATGCCAGAGGACTTTCCAAAAAAACAAGAAAGTATAGGATTTGGTCATCTGCATATTGGTGCTGTGCGAAATGGGATGACATATCAAGGGAGAAAAGGCCAGTCAGTTGTGGTGCATCTTTCACTTCTTTAGACCAAATTCAATAAGTACCGACATGCGACTTTGGGTACATCAAATATTACTTTGGATGATGGTACAGTCTTTGTTACCATGTTTCCCAACCTCAACATCCTCATGTACAACCCAAATGATGATATTTCGAATGTAAAGTACCTAAGTACCATCTTTAAGTTCCTCACTGGCTTTATGAAACCACGATATTGGATAAAGAATTTCAATTATGAGGGTCGTAGTCTAATGTGGAATAAATTACATTTCTCAGGACATAACCCATGGAAGACTGACTATGACTGTAGAATCTGCAAAAGAAAGGATGCATCGGCTACCCAATCTGATATTAACCTACAGATGCTTGTGACAACCATTCCTAAATCCAGTCACTCAAATGCTTACCCACCATAATATCACTCTACAAAGAATAACCTAACTCGAGCTCCAAAGTTTCCATACGTGATCCAATCGAAAAGTGCTTTAGCTGCCCCCCAACATTCCATACTTATCAGAGCACTAGAAGATAAGTTGCAGACCATCAGGTCTGAACAGTGCCTGCTAGGAACTCCGTCCCTACCTTTTCTTGTCCAACAATATAAGAAGATAACCTCTCTTGAAGAAGAAATCTAGAATTTGAAATATGATTGTGCTTTACTATAAAGGGAATACGACCGTAAATAGGCCAAAGTATCTGCCGTATTTCCACAGGTATATTCCCCACAGGGGTTCAGCAAACCTTATCCACCTCGTTCATTTATGCAATTCATTTCAGCTTCAAAAGTTAAAAAGAAAAGAAGGTATGCCATGACATAAAGGGTTGACAAGATAAGGTGTTCTAACCAGGTACCCTATAATGCTGATAAAATGGTTTCCATACATGCACCTGTCTTTGACAATCTAGCTCTTGTAGTCCCAGCTGATGATCTTAAGATCCAAAGAATGGACACCCAATATGAAGAACCACCAGAGGTTCCTCCTATCCAGAGAGCTACACCAGACTGTGATCCTGAAGAATAGTTACAAGACAACAAAGTTGATTTGGCATATATGATGATCATAAGCTGTGAATGAGATTCCACCACTTCAGATGATCTCTTGTAGATCCCAGATGAGAAATCCCATAATGGTGAATAGGTCTCTCTGAATTAGTGTCTTATCAAGAAAAATGACAAATTTGTTGACTCGATTAACCTCAATCAAGTTAAATTAAGTGTTGTTATTCCAAAGGATCATGGGCTTATGCAAAAGGAGTCATCACATCACACGGGATCCCATCCTTCAGAGAAGAATAAGGAAACTTTATTTGGAAACTTCATGTCAGATGAATTTTCCTAATCTATCCACTTTGATGATATGCATGATGACCTAGCTCTTAAGCTAGAAGAGTATCCCCAGCTATCGAGGCATCAGGCAAGGCACAAGAGATACATGCAGTTCAAATGTGCCAGAAAAAAGAAACCGCTGGACAAAAAACTGCTAATCAGTGAAGATGCCGAATCCTCTATGAAGAAAGATCCAAGTAAGCACAAATGCTTCATCTGCCATGACAAAGGACATTTCGCAAAAGGATATCCCAAGTCCAAAAAGGCGAAGAAGCAAGCACAAGCCTCGGAGAAAACTATGGCTTATCCTGAAGATCTTGATGATCCTCATCCAGCTGTAAAAGACATTCCCAAATATTCTTTTAGCCTAGAGAAGGGGACATCCAAGGACATCTTCATTAGTGGCCATCCACAACCCTTCATTAGTTGCCATCCACAGCCCTTCATTAGTAGACATTCATCTGATGCTAATGATGACCTCTATACTATTGAATGTATCAATAGTAATAAAGATCCTTTGTAGCAATTAATCTAATTGCCTAAGGAGGAATGCCCATCTGTGTTAGAGAAACACTCTAGAAAACCAAAGGTCTCTCAATTAATTTCCAAGAAATACAAGCAGGCTAATGATCCAGTCCCATAAATAAAGCCAATAACCAACGACAGAGGTGGAGGTAACCATTGCTTCAACTCTATACCTGCCTCATGACTTTAGAACTTTCATAACAATGAAGAATCTGGCTGAAAAAGGACAAGGTATGATACTGTCAGACTGCACATCTAGATTTTCTGAAATCCTCACGTACTAATGGAATACACTTGGGATTGTGGATAAACCAATTATCTCATATACCAAGACTTTTTTGTTAACACTAGAATTTTGCTGCAAGACTTTTTCAAAGACACCAGCTAAACTAGGCAGGCCATCTTCTAGGCCTTAAATAGTCTATGCAAGAAGAGATTTGTACTGACGCAGATTATTAAGAACTACCAAGTTCTTGATCCTTATTACAACAGGACCAATCTTGTTATGAAGTATGATTGCCCCTGTTCAAGCCGTCAGGCGGGATCCCAGTGAAAGTTGTTAATTAGGAGATTCAAACTATGTAAGCCTCTAGACAATGAGACTAAGGTAGTTAGGAAAATCAAGTATCTCAGATGAAGAAGCCCAATAGATTACCAGAAGAAGATTGATAACTCTTTGCCTGCAGAAAGCCTGGTTACTTTTCAAGAAATTATCGTCAACCCAAGAAGATGGAAGACTCTGTCTACCTCTTTGAAAAATTAGCTGATCATGGAGAAAACTATCTCAACAAAAAAGACTACCTTAAATCTGTCTTCTTTCTAGAAGAAGAACCGACGGAGGATACCATCTTCTCTGTAGACATTTATGAAGAATTAGAAGATATTGATGCTGCTGATCTCTACCTGATATACATCACCGGATAAGACAATCGAAAATCAGTCTATCATGCCAAATATATTAGGGATATTATCTTTTGGAATAATCGATTGCTCTCTTGATCTGTTCAACAAATATATGGATCCTTCAGATTTATCTATCCTCTGAGAAAGTCAAACTTTCAACAAGCTTCAGGTATTCACAAGGTGCACCAAATTCATCTCAACGCCATTCAGAGAACATTCGAGATATCTCTTATGATATGTGTTCATCATACTAGCCAATGACCCCCAACAAAAACTCCTATGGCTGTTTGCTACATTTGTCATCAATATTATATCATCATGAGGTTCAACTTTTATGCTTTTCGACATTATGATCAAATCCAACAAGATTTAAAAAGATTCATGCTGTGGCTTAAGCAACCATTATACTGGATTTGATGCTTCAAAGATTCCTTAATACAACGGCCTTTGTGTTGTATCATCTTGTAGAAATCATAGACAATGGAGTCCAAGATCAGTCCAAGATTTCACTACTCAAGAAATTTCCTGATTAAATTCTCTCTCTTGAAGATGAATGTTGTGAAGAACAATGCTTTACTCTCCAGCAAACCAAATGCATTCAAAAGAAAAGGGACTACACCAATGATGAAGTCCGATAAACAATAATAGAATATCAGCCAGCATATGAGTTTAAAATTGATGAAGCCACAAGCATACAGATGAAGGCTCCTAAGCAGGAATATAAAGATTTATCCAAGAGAAAAAGTTACTTCACCATATCGATGAAGAGAAGCTTGGAAGGCTAAGAACGCCTTAGGCAAAAGAACAAAGTAGATTGGTGGAAGGAAGAAGGATATGTAAGCTCATCACCATCGGCACCATCCAATACTACCTAAGAGATGACATCAGATGACATGTGCAAGAAGTTACCCTTCCCAGTGGGTTACCCTTCTCTCCAAGAAAACCCTGTAAGACCATTTACCCTCGCAATATGTTACCCTTTCCAGTGGGTTACCCTTTTATATTGGTTTTGAAGCTTCTAACTCAGCTACTTCAATGACAAAGAGCTTATCCACCTGCTTGTAAGATGCCTGTGAAGCTGATGAGGCACCTATTTACAAGCTGCTCACCTGCTTGAACATGCTGTCACATGCCAACAACATAGTTTGTTTTGTTTTTATTTGCCCCCATATGTTAGTAGGGCCTGGTGTGAATAAAGATAAGGCTTATCTAGTCATAAAAGATAAAGCTTATCCCTTCCAAAAGGATAAAACTTATCCAGTCATAATGGATAATGCCTATCCCTTAGCTGTTAGAATAGAATTGTAGTATTTTATTTCATGCTTATCTATAGTCAAGCTTAACTAGTAAGCTTCCTTCTCCTATTAAAGGAAATCTAGTCCTTTAGGGAGAGATCATCATTCTCTCTACCTAAAAAATTCTAATAAATTTTCTTTATTTCTAATAAAGATATTTGTTGGCTAAACTCTCTCTCTTGCTTTCTTTCTTCTAAAGGGATGGGATCTTAAATCCTTTAGTTGGAGTAGGGTGTAAGGAAATACTACAGTGAGGTACTTTTTGCGACTATAATATGGAACTCCAAAGGTACTTTCCATGTTTATAAAATGATATCGGCTTCATCAACATGACATAGACGCCTAAGTCCTTTCTGTGTATATGAAATGAAATTGGCTTAGCCCATTCCATAGCATTCTAAATTGATTCGATATCTGAGAAAGAACACATAGATTTGAGGTCTGCCTTAGTACACCTTTTGTTCTAGGGCTGTTTGAGGGAAATAGTCCAGGGAGAGCCACCATAAGACCCATTTTAGGCATATACAAAATAATTTTGTACTAAGGATATAAAGAATTTCATGTGTTCTAAGCTGCAGAGTCAAGTCATCTTATCTTTGGGTTGCGAATGCTTTATTGCCGAGGCAAACCATCCTTGATAAGTAGCTTATAGTTTTAAAGTCATGCCATCCCGTTGAGGGTTGTGAAGTCTTTTTAGCTTAAAAGCAAACCATTTATATGAATGTTTAACTTAGTAGTAGAAAATTTGTGGTG
Organism: Capsicum annuum; assembly: GCF_002878395.1. Taxonomy (NCBI): domain Eukaryota; kingdom Viridiplantae; phylum Streptophyta; class Magnoliopsida; order Solanales; family Solanaceae; genus Capsicum; species Capsicum annuum. Next base: position 127,394,738 of record NC_061115.1, on the reverse strand, counting down.
TTGATTAAAAGCTTTGATTTTGTATGGTGTGCTGCCTATATGGTCGTGAATTGTCTGTCATGTTGGAAAGGTTAGGCTCAGTGTCTACGGTGTTGATAAAAGCTTTGATTTCGTATGGCGTGTCACCTATATGGTCATAAAACTGCCTTTTATGTTGGAAAGTTCAGGGTCTAGTGGGGCATGGACGACTAACGGCGAGAGTAGCTAGGTGGCTAGGTAACAGACCCCAAACTTTCCAACAAAAAAGGCGGTTTCATAACCAAGTAGGCGCGTTCCATATAAAATCAAAGCTTTTGTCTACACCAAAGACATAGAGCCTAACCTTTCCAACATAATAGGCAATTCACAACTATATAGGCAACATACCATACGAAATCAAAGATTTTGATGAATACACCACAGCTTTCCTACGACTGAGCTTCACATCCGTATAGACTATTTGCTTTTTAGCTACAAAGAATTCACAACCCTGAATGGGATGGCATGACTTTGAAACTACAAACTACACATCAAGGATGGTTTACCTCGGCAACAAAGCCTTTTCAACCCAAAGATGGGATGGCTTGACTTTTCTAGTTTTAGAACATATGAAATCCTTTGTCTTCTTAGTACAAGACTATTTTGTATATGCCTAAAATGGGTCTTACAATAGCTCTCCCTATCCTGTTGCCCTTAAACAGCCGCAAAACAAAATATGTACTTAGGTAGACCTTAGATTTGCGTGTTTTTTCTTAGATATTGAATCAATTCGGAAAGATATGGCATAGAATAAGCCAATTTCATTTCATATACATGGAAAGAACTTAGGCATCTAGGTCGTGTTGATAAAACTAACTTTATTTCATACACATGGAAAGTACCTTCAGATTTCCATGTTTCAGTCGCAACAAGTACCTCACTGGAGAATTTTCTTACCCCTACTCTGTCCTAAAGTTTTGAAGTACCCATCTCTTTGGAATAAAGAAATCAAGAGAAATATAGTTTCACTAACAAATATCTTTATTGAAAATAGAGGAACTTTACAAGAGGTTTTTAGGTAGAGAGAATGACGATTTCTCCCTAAAGGCCTAGGCTTTCTTTTATAGGAGAATAAAGCTTACAAGCTAAGCTAGACAATGGATAAACATGAAATAAAATATTACAATCCTATCATAATAGATAAGATATAGGCATTATCCATTATGACTGGATAAGTCTTATCCTTTTAGAAGGGATAAAATTTATCTGTTATGACCGGATAGGCCTTATCTTTATTCTTACTGGGTCCTTCTAACATGTAGGGGTTTAAATAAAAACAAAACAAACTATGTTGTTAGTATGTGGCAGCATGTGCAAGCAGGTGAGTTAGTAGCTTGCAAGCAGGCACATCAACATCCTTATAGGCATCTTGCAAGCAGGTGGATAAGCTCCTTGTCTTTTATGTAGCTAAGTCAGTAGCTTCAAAACCTATCTAAACGGGTAAACCATTGAGAAAGGTTTCCTTGGAGATGAGGGTAACCCATTAGAAAGGGTAACCCATTAGCGAGGATAAACTATTAGATAGGGTTTTCTTGGAGAGAAGGGTAACCCACTAGAAAGGGTAACCCACTGGAGAGGGTAACCTAATGGAAAGGGTAACCCACCAGAGAGGGTAACTTCTTTCATATATTATATAACATCATCTCTCAAGCATTAGTGTTGGATTGTATCAGTGGTGATGAGCTCGCATATCCTTTTTCCATCCACCAATCTACGCCATGCTAGATGAGTAGGTGTATGATTCTAATGTTCGGCATTGTCTCATTTTTCTCTTTCTCCAAGTAGTGTTGAGGAGAATTCCTCCGGCCTTTATAGGAAGTCTGCCAAAATATTATTCTTTCCCTTGATGTGTTTTAGTCAAAATCTGTAGAGAGAAAACCATTGAGACTATCGGAGAATTTATGGATTTTTGATGATCTTATGATTCAGCTGGACCATTCTAGGAAAAGACAACATATCCATCTCAATCTAAAATTTAGTGTGAATAAGGAAGAAGTTAAACTTCTTGATTCCATTCTTCACAACAAGGATTTCCTTGCATGTAGAATGATAATATTGTTCTGCCTCTTTGAACTTTTCATTTGCATGTGTACATATCTTTTTTGGCCACCTTTTATTTCTAGGAAAACTGCACTCCAATAGTTATTGCTAGCATCGGTCTAGAGTATTATTTGTCCATTTGATGGAATATAAAGTGTCTTGACATTGCTAGATATTCCTTTTATGTTTTGGACTGCATCATCCAACTCTTTTCCCCAGGCTGGAGCATTTTTCTTGAGCATCTTTATGAGCAGGGAGATGTATGTAGAGACATTAGGGATGAAGTCTCTCACATAATTGATCACACCAAGGAATTACTAGAGCTTCTTCATTGAGAAGTTGGTATCTGGAAACTTAAGCAATTCTTGGCATATATGAGGTACTGGAGTGTAAGACCTGTGGGTAAAGTGCATCCCTAGGAAATCAATCTTATTTTTTACTAGGGACATCTTCTTTGCTGGGAGAACAACTCCATACTGCTTCACCAGGTTGTGGAACAGATGGAGGAGGTCCAGGTGTTCCTCTAAAGTGTTGCTAAATAAAAGTATGTCATCGATATAGACTAATGATGTATGGAGGATGGAATGGAATATTCTAATCAATGTTTTTTTGGAAGAGTAAAGGGGAAGGTTTGAGCCTAAACGGCATAACTTTGCATAGGTAGTGGTGATCGGGTATGCATAAGGCCATTTTGGCCCTGTATTCTTCGTGTATGCCTAGCTGCTAGAATCCGAATTTAAGGTTGAATTTGAAAAGTGGGTGTCTCTTACTAGGTGCGATAATAGGGTCAGCTTATTTAGAATGGGGAATTTATTATCGAGAAGGAAGTGGTTTAGGGGTCAGTAATTTATGACTAGACAGATCTTTCCCCTTATCAATTCAACAAGCTTGCTGACATAGAATGCTTCACAAGCCCACTAGGAATCTAATAGATTAATGAGCCCAAAACCCAAAATGTTAGAATATTCCTTCTTTGCAAGCTGAAGATGTTTAGGATTCATACCAGACTGACTTGTCTTTGTGGGGTTGACATGTTCACTCTTCTTAAATAGGAGTTTGATGAAGAATTCCTAATTGAGCCACAAAGGATGTTTAGTCTTCTTGAGGAACTCTCTGTGGGATTCAACACAAGATTTTTCTATTAGATGGTTCTCTATCTTTACTGGGTCTTTGTCAACAATCTAGAATAACCTCGGTATGTTGGATTACTTCTTAAATCATCCCATGAAGGTTATACCTTTCGTCAAAATAAGGAGGCGGTTTTTTAGTTGCCTCTAGGTGTCAAAACCAATGATCAGATTCTTTCTTGGTATATTAGAGCCAAGGGGCTTTGTTCTGTAATGTACTCCTGGGAAGAATTTGATCATGACTGGATGCCTCGTGATTAGCTTGGTTGTGTAGACTCCTTCTTTTAATACTGTGCCAAATATTTTAGAGTAAGGAACCCAATGATCAATGAGGATGAAATTAGGATTTAGTATTGAGAAAGCTGCACTAATTTTCATGAAGGAGATCACTTGAAAGGGCTTGTCCTAATTTGGTGGATATATCTTGAGTTTGACATGGGGTGTTTTAAGCTCGGACATCATGTTGATTTCTTCCATGAGCATGTTGATCTCCTCCATCAGTTTTGCTAACTAATTGAATTCCCCTTTGCTGATGGGCGACGATATCTTCTCCATGTAGTCATTAATAATAAGGGGTTGAGGTTGGCTGTCAATGAAGAAGTATGGACAGTCCTCGGACACTTCTATGTCTATGTTATCAATAGATTTAGGAATGCTCTGGGGATTGTCATTAAGAAATTCATCTTCGATTGGACTTTCAGCCACCATCATTTCTTCTATGGATTGAGCCTCCGTTTTTGCCTTCTTTGACTTAGGACATGTATTTTTGAAGTGTCTTTTATTATGGAAGATGAAGCACTCAGCCTTGCCTAGATCCTTATTTCTGGGGGACTTGGCATTATTGCCAGACATCTGCTCCTTATCCAGTAATTTCTTCCTTTTTGCCCACCTGTACTGCATATACCTTTTATGCCTTGCCTGATTTTTTAAGAGCTAGGGATACCTGCCTGGCTTAGTATCTTGATTCATAAGAATCACGCTAGTAGATTCATCAACTTCTACACGAAGAATAGGATCCAAATTTGGATTATAGTTCAAAATTATCATGTTGACCAGATCGGCTGATTGGGGGTGTCGTTGATCTTGTGTGACCTCTACGTCAACATCTTCAATGGCCTTAGGGGAATTTAAATATTCCACAACAGGGTTATAATGGAAGGGCTGAGGAGTATAACTTCTTATTTCTGCTGGATTAAACTCTGAGGTGGCCTGTTTTGGCATAGGGGGATTATTAGTCCAGAAGAACTCTAGACATGCATGGTTACCATTACAGAGGCTATGCTTGATGGCATACTAATCCTCATCTTGTCGTACCTCAGCTAGGATCTGAAATTCACCATCTGGGACTATAGCATCTAACTCCACAAAGATATCATCATGTGGGAGAGCGATAGCCGTTGAGTTCATCATATCAGTAGCATACGGGGCCTTTATCCTTTTGAATTGTCCTTCAGCTTTCCGTTAGTCTAACATGGCATCCTTAATTTTCTATGAGCATACGAGAAGGTCAGATCTTTGCTTATCTTCTTGAGTTGGACTGAGGAGCTCAAAGGTGGATGAGCTTGACGGAGTTGTGGAAAAGGGCTGGGGTATACTTTGTAGTGATGTGGGAAGTGCGACATATGTTAGGATATTTTGTGGATTTTTTCTGCCATACCTCAACAGATTAATTTGTTCTTTGATCGATGCCATCTCTCTTCTTTAATGATCAATGAAGAATAGTACCGAGGTGTCTACAAGACATGTGGTAGACTGGATAGCCAGTCTTCTTTCTTCTAGTACCTCTATGAGTGGGGCGTGGCTCGAATACCAGTATTTATTATCATTACCATTTTTCCTGGTCATGTCACAATCTACATAGCTACAATTGCTAACCCACGGATAATGTCTCGTGAAAAAATATTTGAACCAATGTATGTTGCATTCCTCGTGATTGAATTGTTGGACACAATCATTATCTCTTATGAGTATTTTGAATGAGCGTGAGACATATACCGAGTCTGAGATTTCCTTCTTTGGATATGTATCAGTGGGGATGATTATGTGAATAGCTAAAATTACCTGGTAAGGGGTCATTTCAGATAAGGTTCGAATTCGCTGAGAATAGAATCTCAACTTCTTATAATAGTTAACACATATCTCTGGAGTGATTTTGAGTAGTTCCTTCCTAGATAATTGATTTTATATTTTTACACCAAAAGTGGTTTGTTGGGCTGTATATATGACTAAGGACAAGAATGTCTGGTCCCCTAACATGGAAAGAGTGTCTTCCTGGTTTTCCACTTTCTAAGCTACTTGGTAGTGTATGGTTGGGTATAAGCTAGCATCTGGTATGTCACAGATTTGGACTTGAATTTTTAACACCATGGTTAAGTTTGGATCAGATAGGGACATGATAAGATTTGGAAATAGAGTTACAACAAGTGTCCCAGCATCCAGGATAACATATAGAGTACCTAGATTTGCATGTCGGTATTTGCAAAATCTCGTGTTAAGGAGAGAAATCTTCCATGACGCGTTAATGCAACAGAAATAGCACCAAAATGGATATGGGTATAGCCATGGTTTCTCCACTCATATGGGAATTTTTTTGAAATTTGAAGAGTGATGAAATGGTCATATAGAGTAGTAAGGACATGTTGGTCAAGGGTTGTGGTAGAAAAGTATTCCTTAACTCCTTCTAACCTATTCTGATGTAGGGAATCAATCTGCATCCAAGGATTACATGCTTTCTTGACAAAGGAAGAGTAAGGGTTAGGTAGAGGTATATATATGGAGTATATGTCTTGTTCAGAGTGTAGCACTTCTACTTCAAAGAGATTGTCATATTTGTATGACAAAGTCTTGTGAGGGGTTGGAAACATGGCTATCTGAGGAAGGAACCGGTACGGATCAAAAAAAGTAGAAGAAACTGTAGAGAAAGACATATTTTTGTATTTTTTAGACTATAAAGACTCGATGTATTTGTTCTAAGGTTCTATGGACAAGACTCATTAAAATGGAAAATCTTTTTGTATTTTGTGGAATGACTCTTTATATTTGTGCTAAAAAACTAAGAATAGGACACAACTAATATTTGTTCTAAAATCTAAGGAAAGTAACTATGACTTGATTATGTACAAGACAGAGAATATGAAAACTGGAAAACACTGACTCTGATAAGTAAAATGGAACTACGACTCTGATATGTACAGGAAATACGTAGTAAAACTTGGAAGAAAGAACTAAGGACGAATATAACAGCAGTAGCTAAGACAGAGCAAAAGTGGAAACAAAAGAAAATAAAAATGTAAAGTTAGCTCACGTGTTTGTAATCAACAGAGGTGGATGCAAAATCCTACTTTCTCTCGACCTATGAGAGTAGGGATGGCTCTAAAAAAAGTTGGCTTTGTCCACACGACGTAGATGTCTAAGTGTTTTCCATGTATATGAAACAAAATTGGCTTAGTCTATGCCATAACTTTCTGAATTGATTTAATATCTGAGAAAGAACATGTAGATATGAGGTTACCTTAGTACACCTTTTTTTCTGCAGACATTTGGGGGAAAAATACCAGGGAGAGCTGCTATAAGACATGCTTTAGGCATATACAGAATAGTCTTGTACTAAGGAGACAAAGGATTTCATGTGTTCTAAGACTGGCCAAGTCAAGACATCCCATCTTTGGATTGCGAGGCTTTGTTACCAAGGCAAACCATCCTTGATATGTAGATTGCAATTTTAAAGTCACGCTATCCCGTTGAGGGTTGCGAAGAATTTGTAGATATAAAGAAAATCGTCTATGCAAATATGTAGCTCAGTCATAGGAAAGCTATGATGTATCGATTAAAAGCTTTGATTTCATATGGCATACCGCCTGTATGGTCGTGAATTACCTGTCATGTTGGAAATTTTAGGCTTTGTGTCTGTGATGTTGATGGAATCTTTGATTTTGTATGGCGTGCTGCCTACAAGGTCATGAAATCGCTTTTTATGTTGGAAAGTTCGGGGTTTGTTTCCTAGCTGGCTGGGAATGATTCGAATAAGGATGCTCTGACGTCTAAAGAAGGGAATGAAAACAAACTGATGTTAAATAAAAAAAAGGATGATGAAGATGAAGAACCAAAGCTATTTGTGAATGATAAAGTGCAAAGTGACCTAATGCCTACCTTGAAGGTTCCCTCTCCATTCCTTCAAAGGCTAAAAATAAAGAAGGACAATGCTAAATTCAAAAAATTCCTTGCTAAGCTTTGCAGTTTATCAATTAATATCCCGTTGCTAGAGGCAATTCAAGAGATCCCGAGATATGCTAAGCTTATGAAAAAGTTGATTATGAAAAAGGCTTGTTAGTGGTGACACCATAGAAATTACTCATGGGTGTAGCTCTATCATGACGAGCACTATAGCAGAGAAAAAAAAGGATCCCGGGGCCTTTACAATCCCTTACACCATAGAGACATACAAGTTTGAAAAAGCCTTGTGTAACCTTGGTGAAACCATCTATCTCATGCCTTATGTAATCTATCAGAAACTTAGGTTAGACACTTCTACTCCAATAACAATGAGATTTTTGATGGCAGACCAGTCTATCAAGAGGCTGGCTGGGATTTTGTTTGATGTGCTAGTAAAGGTGGACCACTTCATCTTTCTGATAGATTTTGTGGTGCTTGATTATGAATTCAACCCAGAGGTTCCTATTATCCTTGACCAACCTTTCCTTTCCACCATAGGAGCTATTGTATATATGGATCTAGGAGACATGGGATTATGGGTCAATAATGATGAAGTGTCCTTCCGAGTTTAAAAAATCAAGAAACAACCAATGTAGTAGAAAATAGTATCCGTCATTGATATTGAGGACACAGGGTTGAATGATCATTTTATTGAGGATCCAACTTAAATATAATGAAGAACGGCGTGCCTTCGATGATAATTAAGGTGCTATGGTGGAGGCAACCCACAAATTCCACAAAAATGGCTCGTATCCTTTATTTTTGATTTAGTAGAGTAGATTTTAATTTTGTTGTTGATTAATACATGAATTTATGGTGCTATGGGGTGTTTGAATGAGGATGAACAAAGGAAAGTGTGAAATTTTTATGCAGCGAACTGAACAGGGTAAAAATAGAGGACCAAAAATAATCTCAATTATCGTGATCACGACACTTATACCTGCGATTATCGTAGCTGCATGCCCACAATTGTGGAACACAAACTGCGATCACAATAAAGAATGATTTAAAGAAAACCACCTGAATGCCCATTTTCTCACACTCCCTCTCCAAATTCTCTCTCAAATTACACTCATTCTTTGTTATTTTTTAGAAATCCAAAAGTATTTAAAATCCTCCGTGCATCCTAAGTCTGGTATGTGTGTATAATTCTCTTTGTAATTGCTTGTATAGGCCGTAAAATACATGATAAATGGATGGCCTAAAATTGGGCTTATCATTGCTAAATCATTTCTTATATGTACTTGTGAGGTATGGTTCGTTGTTAAAAGTGGCGTGCACACGTTTGGGGAAGTCTTGAGTACCCAAATTGTGTTAAATATGAAAGATATAGGTTTTGCACACCAAGTTCTTGATCAAATGCCTAAAAGAATTCATAGCTAATATTTTCACATTCTAAGGGCATGATAGAGTACTTAGGAACCGTGTTCAATGCTTTTATTGATAAATCTTATTTTGGAACCTGATTTGGCCTTGAAAATGGATATTTGATTTTTTGAAAATTTGGGCTAATTTTTCCAAAATACCATGATAACGGCCATTGGATTGCAATCACGGCATCGCGATTGCGGCTTACCTGCAATCTCTATATCCTAGGCTAATTTCCACCCTAAGCCAAAAAAATTGCCTTTCCAATTCTTATCTAAAAACCAACAAGTAACCATCCCATTAGATTAATTGGGTAACATAACATTGTTTTTGCATGAACATGTTCATGATTAGTGTTGTCTTATTGTCATTATGTTTCCTAGGCTTACATCATGGAATATTATGACCAATTTTGGATCATGGCCCTTAAATGCCACAACCAATACTATGGTGATCTCCAAAAGACAAAGCTACTCTGGAGAGTGGCATATGTTTTAGAAAGGTTCCAAAAAAGCTTTTGGTATTCCATGATAGAATCATATACATTGGGAGGAGATGTTCATCCCTGGATCCTTGTCGAGCAAGTGAGTAGAGGGTACGAGAGTTCTATGCTAACTTTAGTATAGTGTCTCTCTCCGACCCAATCATTAAAATTTAAGAAAAGGAGGTACACTTAAGATCAGAATAGATAAATGACCTATATGGGCTCCCAAATGTAGATATTGCTCAATTTGAAGAAAAAAGATGTGAACTGGAGAGCTGGATGGCAGAGAAGTTGTGTCCTGGTAGGGAGCTTTCATGGGTGGTCACCAAGAAAGGGATATTCATGAATGATTTCATAGCAGAGGAAAGGATATAGCTGTACATCATTTGTAGCTGGGTTTCTCCATGCACACACATGACTACCATTCTAGACATGAGAGCCTGAGTTATTTCCTATATACTAGACAACATTTCTTTGAATGTTGGTCATCTATTAATCTTAGATATGAAGTTCTTCAATAATCATGGTGGTACGCATCTCTTATTCCCTTGTATAATTACTGAGCTATGTAAGAGAGCAAGGGTTGAGGTATACCCCAGAGACACTTAGGTGTGCCCAATCACCTTTATTTATCCTCTCAAGATTTGAGGTGAGGAAGCGCCCAACAAGAGAAAGAAAAGAAAGATTGACTTGGGTAAGTCGACATGTAAAGATACAAAGTCTTGAATTCCATCCAAATTTGACCCCTTTAATGAGATCTTAGTGGAGATAAGAGCGATTAAGGAGCTCATAGAAGGGTTGTCTCAGGGATCGGGAGAGCCTTTCACCACTCGCCATTCCTATGTCACCTAGTCTAATTATGAGAGGTACTTAAAAGATCAGAAGATGAAGGAATCCACTATTGCCAGGCTTGATAGGGCCTACTATCTTAGGTAGTGTCTCATAGGGAGATTAGGACTTATATGAGAAGATGAAGAAAAGGAACAGGTTCTTTAGTAAGATGTGGAAGGGGGTGAAGGGCCTTTGGAAGGTCCTAAAACACCGAAAGAGACTTTCTTCTTATAGAGTTGAGAGTGATAATGAGGCTCCAGGTGAGTGGTCCAGTTCTGATGATACTGGAGATGATGCAGAATCTGAGGGCGAGAGAAGCTCTTGATGCGGTAACAAAGAGCACTCTTTTTCTCTTCTTATGCTTTATTGTTTATGCAACAAGGTCACCGCAAACTTTTTAGTTGGGGGTGCCTATGTTTGTACTTATTCATTATCTTGTATTATTGAGATATTTATTGGTTTTTTTATGTTATTTTGAATGATTTTCATTTTTCAGGGTTGTAATATTTGGGAACTTTGATGGTGCCCAAATTTCATAGATTAGTTATTTGTTTCATTTTTAGATTTTTATTTATCTTTATCTTGTTTATGGTGAATTCAGATGGGTATTTCCCTATGATAGATTAAGTGACTATATTCTTAAGGGAAAATCATCATGACTATATTTTAAGCCAGAGATGCAGTGAAATTCTAGTACCCGTAGCATCATATCTATAAATGCAAAAGGAAATCATAGTACCCGTAGAGTAAGATCTATAAATTCAAGGGAAATCAAAGCTCCTGCGACATTTTGGAATTGGGATCGCACTTATACCTATGTTAAGTCTGAGTAGCCATATGGTTTTCCCTCATGAAAGATAAAATATGAGATGATGACTTATTTTGGTGCCATAAATAGAAAATTATGCATAGTGCAAATGAGAAACAAATACCCCCCTCCATCTAAAATATTTTAAAAACTAATAGCATGGATGTGAAAAATTTTGTAACAATACTTTTCCTCTTTTTGTGACTCCGAAGTCTTTAGCTTGTAGAAATTGGTAAATACTCCCTTTTGTCTCTACTAGGATGTGCAATTGAGCCTCCTCGAGGAGTGTTTATGCCATGTGCAGTGAGAAAAATTGTCTAACTCTCATTCATACTTGTACCATCTAGAATTTTCCCCGTTAGTCTCTCCAAAATAATTGTGAGTATACTTGGTCGGTGAAATGATCTCCATGCATAGAATAGAATCCTTAGTTACCCATTTTGAGCCTTCAAGCCTTACTTTGGCAACCACCTTACAAGTCTTGAACCATTCAAAGTTGTTCCCTCTTTTGAACCCTACCCTCCTTGAACTTGGAACATGAAAATTGAGGCAAAATGTCTAAGTTTGGGTTGGCAAGTTTGGAAGAGAAGACCTTGGGCCATGACAATATAAGTGGATGTCTATGATTCTTAGCAAAGAAAGAAAAGTGAAAAAGTGAAAAAGAAAGGAATTATCAAAATAAGGAATAACACGAGATAGAAAAAGAATCAGTTGAAAAGAAAATGCCTTAAAAGAATTGGGTAAATCAAGGTAGCGAAGATAGGCATGTACGAGTGGTGGAAATAAATAAAGTGGTCCATGGTCAAAAATCATGTTAAAATAGTGTGATGTAGATGTTCAAGGAGGGTGTAGTCACTTTGCTCCTAAACAATATCATACCATTTCCTCAAACCTACATTACGAGCTTAGAAAGTTCTTCAAGATCTCCAACCAAGTATGGTCATTGTAGTGGCAATTGAAAATATGGGAAAGCCTATGGTATGGTACTTGTTAGAATTGAAAGTGTCTTTTTAAGAGAGTGTTTTTCACTAACATCCCTTGTTGCATAATTGATAATTTGGTGTGTGGGATTTTTCTTCTTATGAGGCGGCATGCCAAGGAATTGAGGTGGCTGAAATTGTCATTTTTCTCAAAAAAGAGGTAAAGGAGTAGAGTTGAGTTGCTAGCAATAAGGAGTCACCTATAAAGAGTTGGTGAGCGTTGCACTATTATTCCTTAAAGTCCTTTGCATATTTGATATTGTGTTTCATACTGAGGGGAGTAGTGAGAACAACTTTGCCCATGTTGAGAGCTACTTGTGGTGTTAATATAGTTTAAAGTTATTGTGATTATTTGGTTGTATAAATGGGCTTAAATTTGTATTATCTCATTGAGTAATAAATAGTATTGCTTGAGGACAGGCAAAGGTTTAAGTTAGGGGTGTTGATGAGAGGTGAATGTACCATTTATTTAGGTCCAAATTTTGTTCACACTACTATGATTTAAAGGTATGAAAGAGACAACTTTGTTAGTTGAATGCAATAATTTACATATTTTACAGTAATATAGGTAACAAGAAGGAAAGAAGTAGAATGAGCTTAAAAGAGATAAAAAAAAAAGAGATGTGCAAGAGTTGGAAGACCCTACACAGGAGATGGTCTCAGTTATTGCGATTGTGGTGTGAGGGCCGCAATTGTGGCAAGTCAAGTTAGGTCAAAGGCAAAAATTATGATGAGCTAAAGGCGATCGCGATTCCCGCGATTGTAGGCAAGCTATCACGATTGTGGCAACACGGGTTTACGCCCAGGCGCAATTTTGTAATTTGAAATAGCCTACCCCAATTCTCTTATATGGAACAAACCCTTTCCCATTTGAGATTATTGAACTTTGAAATTGCAATTAGAGACTTTGAAAACCCTACAAAATTGGGGAAACTTAGTGTGGTTAATTTTTCAATTAGGTTTGATTGCAATTGAATTTGGATATTGGATTAACCTTTATTGCAATTTTTAATGGAAGCATTGTAAAACCAATTTGGTATATTCATTTTTCACAACATAATCTTGTGATTATTTTGAAATAGGGTGGAAATATGTGTGGGTTGTGGTTTATTAGTGTAGGTTCTTGGTCATTGATTGTGGATTTCACTATTGCTTTCTTGATTTAGTTGGGATTTGTGGGTGAAAACATGAAATTCATAAAATAGTTTTGTGGGTGAAAACCCAATATTCTCAAAAGCTCACATCAACCTTGAAAGAGGGATGTGAGTGAACTTTTGGTATCCTATATCATCCTTGGAAGTGGTATATGAGAGTCAAGACAATAGTGAACAATAATAGATATAGTTTGTTCTCTTTTCACCACCTTAGAAATAAGGGTGGATTAAGGACTAGCTATATTTTTGGGCATCTTCCTAGAAATAAGGATGCCTAATTGAGGTATTACGTGGTTATGTTTACCATATCCCTGAGGTATCCGAAAGGATCCATGAATTATAATCTTAAGGGTTGATTGAAATATTAGCCTCAAGAACTCTCAACCTAGCCTACCCACATAGTTGGTGACTAGAATTTGCATTTAATTATAATGACCCTTGCATTATTTGTTCCTAGGAATACCTAACCCCAAGACTTATCCTATATTTAAATCTCAACCACAATAACCACTCTAATTTGGTAGTTTGATTTGATTTTGACCAAAAAAATCCAAAACCAATCCCCCCATTTCAATTCATGCATTTTACTTTATTTGCACTATAGGCATACACTTAGTCGTTATCAACACCTATTGGTTTTAAGGACTATACTCACTCCTCGAGGATTCGACCTCAACATAAGTTGAGCTTTATTGACAATAATCATCTTATATCCAAATGTAAGTTGGTGGTATTGATGAGTGGTGAATTTACCACTCATTTACATCCAATGTTGATGCACACTCTTATGATTTGAAGGTATGAAAGAGACATCTTTGTTAGTTGAATGCTCTGATTTGAACATTTTGGAAGAATAGTATAGTTTATCAAAAGTTTTGGGATATCTATGTTAATTGTTAGAATCTAAGTTTGAATTGTGGATGATCAAGCTATTAAAAAGAAGAGATTGAAATTCTAGATGGCGTGAACTCAGGGTATGGTGATACTCCTGAAGATTCTAAGTTAGTAAGTGCTTAAGTTATTATATAATGACTGTTGGGGCTATAGAAAGTTAAGAGTTCTATCTCAGAAAGAAGTAATAGTAGTGGGTTTAATAGTAGTGGGTTTTATAATTCAAGATATATTCTTTTAGGGTGATTTTATTATTTATGTGGATTTTTATATCTCGAACTCTAGAGTAGAGTGGTTACAGTTCAGTAAAAGTTTATTTAATGGGCCCGCAGACTTAGAACGATGGCTAAAATCTAAGGGGGAGATGATAGAGTAAGGAACCAAGTCAATCTAATGAGTTCTAGAATAACAGTAGGGGAGGAAATCATAGCTCATATTCATGCACTTTATATAGAATCATGTACGCTCCTAGTTCCTTGAATAAAGAGTGCCAGTTCACTCAGAAGTACAACTCACATACCATGATTTTATGAGCTTTGAATCTAGTCATGTAGCTCATGACTCATGTACTTATGTTTTATAGTATGCGCAGTTCCCCGAACTCATGGTACACCTTTGATGGCCAGTGAAAATTTGCATTATGGCATGTATGACCTCAGTTTAGATCTCTTTAATGAATCCATGCCTTTGATACTCTATTCCCCAGGCCTCAGTTAAGTGTCAAAATTATGTATAGTATCATTTCATGCTTTAGGTCCTTATGTTCTATCCTTTTAGTGACCTTTCCTTAATTAAAGATAGTGGTAATGGAAACGGATGAACAATGGTTTAGATAGGAGAGAGAAAATGATCCTTATAAGGGAAGGATTGTTGTATTCTTTTTTTATCTAAGGCTACAAGTGTGAAGGAAGATTGAGGCAAAGATTTGGTATATGTCATAGTTAGTTGAAAATTCTACGGGCGTCTTCTTAGAAATAGTGCAAGAACGTTATTATTGATAGAGGCATTAGAGAATATAGGAAAATTCCAATGTGGGTTGGTTTCTTAGAAGTTCATATGTGGTTATAATGATAAATTTGAATGTCATGTTTGTATAAAGTGGATGAATGCATTGTGAGCTAGTAAATTTATAGTAAGAGTTTAGAGTTATCCGTTGAAGTGGTAAGGTGTGTTATATTTAGGATGAGAGCTCTGAAAAGACATCAGATATTTAAATCGATGGTTTAGACTAGTATGATGGTGTTATGTGTAGTACCTTGTGATTTTGAGTTAGGCTTGAACATGGTGAGAGTATGTAGTTCAATGCAGACTTTGGTTGGATTACTTATATATACCCATGTGAGAATTATAAGTTTAATCAAATGAGCATAGTATATAAGAGGATGAGTATAGTTAAGAGAGCATTTGAGAAGTGTGGCTAATCTTGAAAGTTAACACTAACATTGCCTAAGACATACTAATCCTATTCTAGCTTCTCTTCTATTTGCCTATATCCGATGTTACCGAGTTGTATCAATGTTGCAATTCTTTACTCTAATTCCATGTCCTTCGATTGTTATTAGAAGTTATGATAAGGAGTATTTAAGGAAAATTATATTCCATTCTTAGTAACTCTTGGAATTTTTATTGCGTTAGCTATCACTCTATAGTCCTATATGTATGATTGTGTCATAAATATTTCAAGTGAATTCTAAACTCTCAGCATGAATCAGCTTCTTATAGTCAATTAATTTAGCACAAAAATTAGTTTCATGATAGAAGTTTTATCATTTTAGCTCAGCTATATTCTTCATTAGCAGACACTCATGTCTATAGTATTCCATACTATTCTTAAGTATGTGTTCATGTTCCATATGTGTAAGTTGAGTCAGTACCCTATAAAGAAATAATTCTAGTTATGAGGCACGATAAGTTTTAGAAATTCAGTTTTAAGATAGTAACTACATTCTTCTTGGAAAATATCAGTCTTCATTTGAGGGGGAATGATCCAAAATAGAGGGAGTTAATATGACAACCTCAAAATTTTGAGCATTTTATTTTTGGCCTTCCCGTGTTCAAAATATCAATTTTGAACTTAAAATGTGGTCGGGTATGTTAATAGGGTATCTCAGATGAATTTTGAATTTTTAGAAAAGGTTCGGGGCTATTTTTGGATTCCTAGGCAGTGTGATATGCCGTATCACAGAGGATAGGATAGTCTTCATGATATGCAACATGGTTTGAAGAATAGTCTCTGCGATAAGGCCGTGCCAAACTGCTGTTTCAAAATTGTGTTGTCTTGTTTTATTCACTTGGGATGAAGGGTATTGGGGTTACTTTTTACCCCTTGTATGACCATAGTATTGTTGTCTCATGATTCATGCTTATATAATTTACTTAGTGATGCCTTGAAGCCTTTTTCTTTTAATTCCTAAATGTGTTTTGTTGAGGGAGAATTCCTAATGTGCAGTTACATAATTTATTCCATTATTCCAAATCTTCAATAAGTTCCTACCCATCATTCGAGAAAGAATGATTTCAAGGGGGAGATAATGTAACATCCCGAATTTTTGGACTAGAATTCAAACCATCGTTCCTATATATATAAACTCTAATACCATGATTTGAGTATAAATATAAGAGTTATGATAATTTTCCTTGTGAGTAAAGTTCTATCGAGGTGAAAAATGTTCATAGGATAGGGAACAGTTAGAGCAAAGTTGTGTTAAGAGATTTTGATTCGACCAAATTTTGGTGTTTGATCCTACAAGAGTCAACTTTTAATGTATATAGCTTCTGGAATATATGGAATTTTGGATCTCAAGACCTACTAAATTAAAGATAATTGTGTCCTCTTTCAAACGCATCTGATTTTCCCTTAATCTAAAACTCGAGCAAAGAGTTATGAGTATTTTTGTGAGGAACCAGGAAGGGAGCGCGATTTCGGCCTGGCACGCCCTCTGTGCTCCGCAATTTTGACATGGCAGGGCCTTATTTTCAGAAATGCTAAAACCCACATTTCTCTTCAATTTTTTAAGGGTAAACTATTCATTTACATCCTAAACCATTCTATACTTTATAAAAAATGATTTCATCGTCCCATAACCCCAAATACATAAAATACACAATCCCCCTTCTCCCAAATCCCCAAGAACACCAAATAAGGGGTCTTCTTCAAAAAATCAACTTTCAAGGATCCAAATTAATGTTTTCCTTTAAGAATTCAAGAAATTTAGGTATCTGTAATATTCATTAATGGGCTGCTTTCACCCATTGAGTCCCAAAGTTTCTTCAAATTCTCAAGTTTAATTCTATTTTGATTTAGGGTTCCATGAAAATCATGAATTCTAAAGTTTTGATTTAACTTTTGAATTCTACCATGAATATGTATTCCTCCATAAGTTTAATCATTCTTTAGTATTCCAACCATAATAACTCTTTATATTGACAAAATTGCAGCATTCACGAGTTCAAGTTATGAAATTTCCTTATAATGTCATAATTTTGATAATTTCATGTCTAATGAATCTTCAGTGCTAGTGGGTTATGAACAACCGGTACCTAGATAGTCATACATGTCATAAATTTTAAATTACAAGTCATTCAAATCATGTTTATTATTATTAGTATTATTATATTCAGATTATTATCATGTTGAGCACTTGTTAGTTTAAAAGATGATTAAAATTTTATAAGTACCAGTGTCAGTTTAGTTGGGAGTACAACTTTGCATCGAGCGAATCTAGGGATAAAGGCCAGTTGATGATTGATACCTTTAGTAGAAGTCCCTAAGTTCCAGAACTACGTAACCAACATAGGTTATGAGAGGTCACCTACCAGTAGAGGAATGACACTCTCTTTTGGGTCACCCGCTAGTAAAGGACTAACACCTTAGTCCTTTGGGAAATCAGATTATTAGATCCACATAGCCAGTATTGGTATCCTTGGCAAGGTACCGACACCCTTTCAACTGGGGTTACAGGTTGGACCCCGATTAGCTCAGATTAGGATATGTCAGTTAAATGTTAGCTCCCAGAGTTTTAGTTTAGTACTCTAATTTTACCAGTTTAGGTTTGCATAACCAAATGTCCACATATCAGTTATTTAGTTATTCAGATAATTTCAGTACATGTTTATGCTTGGTCTTACATTTTTTTACATACTCATGCAATCATGCTCAGTATTTATACATGATCCTTAGTGTGGCTTTACAACCTATTCAGCTTTAAATTGAGGTTTACATATGGTACTCACGTTTCTACTGCTTTCTAGTTTACAAAAATATTTTCAACTCATGATTTAGAAATTTGAATATGTCTTTTGAATTTTACGTAAAACCATGATTTAAATGTATATTTCATCAAATAGATTATGTCGTTTTTTTTAAAGCAATGAATTAAGTATTTTAATGATTTAGTGCATGTCTCACATACTCAATATATTCCAACGTACTGGCCATATATATGCATTTCTGGCTACATTGCTTTTTGTAGGTACCCGATGTAGCCCACACACCAGGTTCATGTCCCAAATACATATAGTCAGTATTAGTAGAGGCTTCATAGATAGTCAATCAGAGTCATTATATGTAATTCAAGTTCCTTTTTTAGATTTATCATGTTGTAAACTTTTACAATATCATATTTATTCAGATTATGTCATGATTATTCTTCCGCTTAATAAATTTAGTTTTTATGTATATATATATTTTAAATTAGTTTCTCATGCATCATTCTTGTACTTGGGTTAGCTTGGGATCACTTGTGGTTCTAAGAACTGTGTTACAACTAAGGGATCATCTCAAGTCGTGATAGTTCAGTTGGATGAGCGATTGACCATTGTGGAGGAGCCTATGCTCATATTGGCTTGTGATGCTAGGCGGTTATAAACAAGAGAGATTCCAGTAGTTAAAGTTTAGTGGAGATCTGCCCAGTAAAGAAAGCTACCCAGGAGACCGAGAGTGAGATGCAGTCCCAGTATCCTCACCTTTTTGAGGCATCATCTACATCCTAATCCTTTAGTTTTGTGGATGAAAATTCTTTTAGTAGTGGATATTGTAATAACTTACCAGGTCATTTTCCATATTTATGCTTATTTTCACCATTTAGAGCTTTTCTATAGCTGCCCTAAGTCATTTATGACTTGATGAAACTAACAGTTTGATTATCAGCAGTTCATTTGGTTTTTAGTGCCAATTTCTTTTTTTTGAAGCCTTTGTTGGTTAAAATTGGTATAGGGCAAAAACTTTAGTCAAATAACCTTTTTTGCTAATTTTGAAAGTTCCAACAGCTCTGAAACATTGATTTTAGGCTAGGTGGACCTTTGGTTTGGGTACCAAGTCTCCCAAACTCATTTTGAGCTATTGACCAAAAGTTAAGTAAAAGGTCAAGTTGGTGTGGGACCCACTTTTCATCAAAACAACATTGGATGGAAATTTTGACTGCATTAAGTCTGAAATGTTGAATTTGATAGAGTGGCACAGTTTTTTTTTTTCATCTATGAGATTCAGGATGAATCTCGAGGGCCTAGTAGAGACTTGGAAAAATTCTAAGTCTTAGCTAGTGCAGGTACATTGCGTATGCCTCCAGTCGATCAATTAAGCAAAATGGATTGTTCCACTTGTATCGCATAATTGAGGAACATGTCATGTAAGCCAATGTCCCTTAAGCGATACTAGTGTTGCTTACACGATATGTGGTGAGACAACAAGGGTCACGTACGAGATATTTTGGTTACTTAAGTGATGCTCACTTAAGCGACCCAATGTCTGCTTAAGTGACCCAATGTCCTCTTTAGTGATGCTTATTTAAGCAACCTGATGTTCTCTTAAGCAACACTTGTGGGCCTAGAAAGGGTGTAAGTACCCCACTAAACCTTAATTTCACCATTCTTCAATCATTCTCTAGAATATTAAGCGCTAAAAAAGGAAAATTCTTGGGAGAATTAATTGTGGGCAATTGTTGAGCTTTGGTATAGTTAATTTACGCATTTCTTTTTCAAATTTGTTGTAAGCTTCCATTAATTTTTTTGGAAAGAATCCTTCAATTTTTTCTAAATTTTTAGAATCTTGGTGGCTTGATTGTAACACCATTAGTGCTCAAAATTCACCCATTTGAGGGTAAATATTTCTTGAGGATAGAGGGACATTGTGTTGGTTTTGATGGTGTGATTCTGTAAATAGGAGCGATATAGAATATTTATATTTTTTTGGATCCAAACCACAATATTACAATATGGGTATTATTGTTCTCATTTTTACAAGTAGATTGTGATTTTGATAGCACAAAATCTTGCGATAGCTTCTTGTAAAGGAAAATAACAGTTTAGCGAATTTTTTGGGCTTCTCTTTGGCATCCATGTCTAGATATTCATCTATTTAGCAATTTTGTGGTATGATTATGATAATATTCTAGACATAGGATTGGATTTAGGTGATGTAGGCATGATTGATAATATTTGGGTTAGTTGGATTGTTTAGGCTATCTTAGAACTGTAACTTAGGCATAATTAAATTAGTTTCTCATGTTTAATGGAGGATTGCTATATTAGGGTTAATTTAACATCTAGAAATGAATTTAGATACCATATCCTAGTCTGGGTTAGAATTTTCCTAAAAATGGATTTCAGGGACTAGAAGTGGGCCCACCTTAGGCCAAGACTTTTGTTAGCTTTTGTATACCTATTTATGCATGTTCTAACCTTATTAGAGATTATTTTGGGACTTTTATGAGATTGAATATTTAATGAGTATGCTATTTTGGTACTAGTATTTTATTCTAATTTCAGGTAAAATCTGATGTTTATTTGGTATAGCTTACTTATATGGTTTTTGGTATGACATATGGTTATGGTATATTTGTAAGAGTTTCGGTTCAAGTCTGGTAATTAATGGTGATGTTTATAATATAAGTTCTAATTCAAGTCCAATAATTGAGGATGATTTGGATACTATGAGCTCTGATTCATGTTTGGAAAATGGCATTATAATGTTAATACTATTAGCGATTTTATGATGATGATTTGAGTTACTGTTCGAGTTGGGAATTGGGAGTTGGGAATGATATGATTCCAGATGGATTGTTTGATGGTTATAGCTGATATTCAGTAGAGTTATGGATCTTTTATTGGTATTTTCTCATTGATTGTACCCGTCTAGTTTATAGGGGCTTGCGTTGTGTTACTTTTCTAAACTCATTGGCTTATGGGGGCCAATTTAGTTTTTATAACTGTGTAATAATTATGTTACCTTCCTTTATCTATATATTTACTTATGCACAATAGTGTTGGAGCATGTTTCTAGGATTACCCCTTTTACCTTGACTTGGCCTATTTTATCTTGTATCTTATCATACTTGTATCATGACTTAGCTAGTTGACCAATGATGCCTACCGATCACTTGTGGTTTTGGTACTCATACTATAATTCTATACCTTTTTGATTTAGATTAACGTACTAGTTACCACCATTGACGTGATGCTCGTGCAGGTTCAATTTCATAGATTGGGTAAGCTCTTGTAGATGGTATTTGACTATTCAATACTTATGGTTAATCTGTAGTAGATCTTTACCGACATTATTGAGTCTTGGGATAGTTGTTGCTCTTTTATCTATCTATTAGACTGTGGTGGATGCTTTATTATTATTTTAACTCTATAAATGTTGATTTCTATATTTTTAACCATTTTCCACCAAATTAGTCCATTGCCTGTAACTCCAAGCTATGGTTTGTCTTACCTACTAGCAGGATAAAATAGGTGCCATCATGACTTGTAAATTAGGTCGTGACATAGAATTTAAGAAATCACTACCTCATGACAAATGACCACTAAAACCACCCTATTATGTCTCCTCTTACCACCACTATTATGAGTACACTAGAAAATAGCATCATCATCCTACCATGATCTATAATACTCTAAAATGTACCTCCTGAAATCACTAACTGAGTCATCACTAACTTATAAGAAGTATTCAAACGCTTAACAAACATCCTAATCATGTCACACTTTATGGAAATACTAGTTATGTTGGACTTTGACAAGGACTTCATCATACTAGTCCCTCAGCTTGTCCCTTAAGAAATAGAGCACAAACTTCTCAAGGAAAATCTTTAAAAAATTAGGTCCAAGTCAAAAGAGGGGAATAGACTGGTCTACAACTGACAAAAGATCTCCATCTCTGCTTAGCCATATAAGTGATCTAGAATATAATGTAATCAACACCATAGAAATCAAGAGAACCAAGATTACGCAACCTCTCCTGGAAAATTAACTAAGAACTGATAAGTGTCATCACTAATAGCACCACTAAATTTTAGAGGGTCATAACTCAAGAATCTCTCAAGCATATTAATCTCATCAGAAGACATTACTAGACTAGGAACTACAATTAGAATAATAAGTATGGAAGGAAACACCTCAAAATATGGGGCCACAACAATAGCTAGTTGTGCACCAAGAGTCTTAAAATTGTGAATAATAAGTTGTCCTGGTGGTTGAACACCCTCTTCATCCGCTAACCATCATGTGTACCTAGTAAGATTTCTATTTGAGAGATGTCATTAAAATGGCTCAAAAGCTAAATTAGAATATCATATAACAATGGAGTAGAAACAAACCCATGAAGGTCCTGGGCTATTACCATATCCATGTACTGATAAACTTCCTCAACATGATAAATATTTGGCTTGGAATAGGCCACCTTAGATTGTTGTCTAGGTAAAGTCGATCCTCGTGCTTATCTTGTACCTCAATTTCAGTAGTGACCCCTACCTCATCCTTTGACTGGGGCTGCTACATTGAGTGTTGTCTCAACATCCTACACAACTCCTAATCGAGTTCTCATAAATTTCTTTGGATAGGACACCATAGTTCTCCGTCTAGCCAAAGTCACTTCTCGTGCTCACCGTCTACCTTGGTGTCAGTTGCGACCCCTACCTTATACCTAATTGGCACTCCTATAATGAGTGATGTTTTAACATACTCAACAATTCCTAATCAAGTTGTCATAATTGATAGATAAAACTCCTCGTGCTCGCCCTCTAGAATACACGTCATGAACAATACACACGATAAAGAATAAAAATAGAGATGTTTTCCTATAAATATCTCATAACCTCTTGAAGTTATATAGATGTCAATCTATCGATCTATATTAATTTACTATACATATCGATCTTTACTCATGAAATCGGTGAACTTAGAGCTCTAATAATAATAATTAGTCACGACCTAGAATCTGATTATGATGGCACCTACCCTAACCCAACCTTAGTAGGTAAACCTAACTCCAAAAGAGATAGAAAATATAAAAAAATATAAACACTAATCTAAAACTAGAAAATAGGATAAATTTGGGACAATAATACAAAATAACTCAAAAATATAAAATAGATACATCTCTAATTCCAAAATCTAGTGTCATGAGTAAAGAGCACTCTAAAACTGACATAGTAAACATTATACATAAAATCTATCTATGAATGTAAAATAAAGACCAAAAACTAGAGGGATATAAGCACAAACTCCAAAATATGGAGCTCATCCAAACTTCAACATGCTTAAATTGCATGAACTCTTTATTCCCAAGTTACACTCAAACTAGGATCTATACCTAAAGGGTATATAAATTAAGAATGAGTATGGTCAGCTTGTACTCATTAGGCATCATAGGAAAACCAAGTAAAGTAAATAACTAAGCATATAAAGGCAACTATGAGCAATGCCTCCACCAGTATGAAAAAAATTTCTCAATGATAACTCAAATTGTATATCTCTTACCAATATAAATAAAATAACTACAATAATAGTATTGAAATAACTACACCACAAATATACAAACAAAGAAGGTTAAATTACATAATGTCAATCTTATAAGAGAGATGCAAGTGATGAAATAATGAAATAATAAGAATGCAATGTCCTAATATCACCTCGTATACACATTTTAAGCATAAGATTTTGAGAGAGGACACATTTGAGGCTTGCAACACATATACTACAATAATCTCATGAATTAATCTTACTATCATATCTATCAATTAAGGCATTTATAAAATGTCTCATTTTCTTTAAAAATTAATATTTCTCAATTATACCAGTTCTATGAATATGGATAAAATGAATGGTTGTACATGCTATAAGAAGCTCAATAACATGCAAAAATTTAACATGTCAATGGTAGAAAGGAACCTAATTCACCTAAAAATCAACTCAAATTTTAATAGATCATGATACAAGTTTTCTAATAGAGTCACAGTATTAAAAGATCATGTATAACAAAACTAATATTAATCCAATCCCCCACATGAGAATCATAATAGTGATTAAGAAGAAATAATTCTCAAATAAGAATAAGACCACCATCCACATGAGCATATCATTGATATTAACATCTCAAGTCAATAATAAGATACATATAAGCCCTTAATTAGGTAATATGTTAAAAAAAGATCTCAAAAGGTAAATACTATTATATAATATCCAACCCATCGAATACTATATATATGAGTAGCTGACTTCAAGGGACCAGGTTCTTGGATGTTCAAAGCTACAGTACGGCTGTCACACATCTGCACAGTTTTTTTCCTCTAGAGTAATAAACTGTGCAGGTAAAGCATGAACTATTTAGAACACTTGGTCCAATGAAATTTCAACCCTAATCATCACTCATCTATAAAAGGAAAAGGATACTTTTCCATCAAGTATTTTTTGCAAATTCAAAAAAGTGAAAAAATAAAAAGTCAAAAACTAAATTGTAACTTAATTCTGAGTCTTTGTATGCAAAAATAGCAAATGTTCTTGAGTCTAGTTTGAGTCTATAAATGAATTACTCAGTCTATAAGTTTAATGATCTTTTTATATTATATTGAGAGTGCTTAGGTGGAGTTACCTAAGCTTGATGCTGGTTAGAGTTAATCAGTGTTGAGAGAGTCTTAATAGAGTTGTCAAGATAGGCTTGTAGTAGAGTTATTAGAAGCTGGAGGAACCTAGAGTTACGTTCAAGTCAAGTTTATAATCAAGAGTTTGATTATAGTGGCTTTTAGAGAGCATGCACTATGGTATTTCTTTTTGGGAGTAAGGGGGTTTCCATGTTAAATCTTGTATTTCTTAAGTTTCCTACTTTGGTTTGTGTTCCTAGTTAGTTTACTATTTTATTACCTGTGATTGACTTTAAGGGACCTGGTCCCTCACTATGTGGTACAAGCCCTAAGGTTTCAACTATTGGTATTAGAGTGGGTTTAATCTAAAAGGTTCACACCTAGAGTATTTTGGCTATTATGTCTTCTTTATTTAATCTGAAAAAGAAGAAAAATCTCTCTTATATAAGAAAGTGACAACAATTGGTAGAGTTACTCCAAAATCCTGGGAAAATAAAGAAA
The DNA here is from genome assembly GCF_002878395.1 of Capsicum annuum. Classification (NCBI taxonomy): domain Eukaryota; kingdom Viridiplantae; phylum Streptophyta; class Magnoliopsida; order Solanales; family Solanaceae; genus Capsicum; species Capsicum annuum. The sequence continues at coordinate 127,369,465 of NC_061115.1, read as the reverse complement.
ATCCTATCACTGAGCAAGGTTTGGAGAGGAAGAAAGAAAAAAAGGGAGAAATCATTTACATTAAAGACTTTAGTGTCTAACTTAAGTGAGGAAGACACTAATATTGCCTTTATTACAACATGGATTGTTAGAGAAATGAAGAAAAGTGGTCAAAATAGATAAGGGGATGGCACATTTGATGTTTTCCTAAAAAGTGGTCGTTTTGAAGATTTATTAAGGGCTGTTAAATACAAAAGAAGGATTAGAATCCTACAAAGTCAAGAAGAAAGGATTCAGCTAGCTATATAGTTAAGAAGGTGTTGGCTGCATGGGAAGAATCCTCTAGTAAATCTAAGAAAGATAACAAGTATGGAGATGGTCTCATGCTAAAAAAAGATTACAAGAAAATCACCTCTAGTTCCTTGTTTTCCCTTATGGCAACTACTGAAGATAAACAAGAAAATAGGGTAGAAAAGGGGATCACAACTGAAATTGGTTTATGGATAGTGGTTTTTCAAGATACATGACTGGAAGGATTGGTTGTTTTCTCTCCCTCATGACACTTCAAGGTGAGGTGTGTCTTTTAGAAATAGTAAACGGGGTATATCTAAGGAGTCGGAAGGATTGGAAAATTACCTCATCATGCTATAGAAAAAGTGCATTATCTGAATGGCCTTAAGTACAGTCTTATAAGTGTATCTCAAATTTGTGACAAAAGAAATGAGGTAAAATTCTCATCTAATAGATGTACTATATCAAGCATGAAATTTAGAAGAATTATTCTCAAAGCTGAAAGGGTCAATAATATGTATGTACCTGATTTGGAGTCTATGGCTGATAGGGCATTAACTTGATTAAGTGTGCCAAGTAAATATTCTGACTTATGGAACATAAGGATGGGATATGTAAGCCCATCCTTACTAAATAAGTTAATTTTAGAGGACCTGGTCTGTGGAATACCAAAGCTGAAATTTGCTGGCAACAAAGTTTGTGATGCCTGTATTAAAGGTAAAAACACCAAATATTCCTTTGAATTGAAGAAGTAGGTGAGCTCTCCCATCCTCCTTGAGATACTGTATATGGATTTATATAGACCCATTAAAGTCTAAAGTAGATGAGAGAAGAAATATGTATTGGTTATTGTAGATGACTCTTCCAGGTTCACCTAGTCAATGTTTATAAGAACCAAGGATCAAATATATGAGGTTCTGGTAGATTTTGCCAAGCCAATTCAAATGAAGCTAAATTGCAAAATTGTTGAATTCAAATCTAATCATGAAACTAAATTTAAGAGCTCTTAAGTTGCAGAATTTTATGCTAAGCATGGAATAAGTCACAACTTCTATATACCTCGAACTCCACAATAGAATGGAGTTGTTGAAAGGAAGAATAAACCTTTTTTAGAGATTGCTAGAACTTTGCTAATTGATAGTGATCTTTCAAAGAGTTTCTGGGATGAAGAAGTAAACATTGCTTTTTATGTAACTAATAGGTGCTTGATTAGATCACTTTTGAATAAGAATCTTTATGAGATGGTATTAAATAGCAATTCTAAGTTAGACTACTTTAAACCATTTGAGTGCATGTGTTTTATGCTGAACAATGACAAGAAAAAATTGGGAAATTTGACCCTTAAAGTGATGACACAGTGTTTGTAGGCTATTCCTCAACAAGCAAGGTTAACAAAGTTTTTAATAACATGACTCTGTGTGTTAAATAATGTATTCATGTGATCTTTAATGAGTTAGGAAATCAAATAAACGGAAGAGATGGTGAATATTTAGAAGTTAAAGAACTCATTCCTATTCAAAGAGATTATATTACTGAAGATGATGATCAAGGGATAAATAATATAGATAAGAGTGATGAGAGTGATGGTGATCCAAGATCTCAGTCATAGATCCTAGCTCCAGTAGAATAATAATTTAAAGAAACTGGTCAGAATTCATAGAGACCTAGTCCTAGTGAATCAATCTCAGAAGCAAAACTGAAGGCATGAATCCTCTCATCCCCTTGAGAATCTGACTACACATTTGGAAACAATAGCCCAAACAAGAGGTCAAGCTAGAAATATTTTTGTATTTTTAGCCGTTTTATCCTAATATGAGCCTAATAATGTGAAAGAAGCTTTGAAAGATGCTGATTGGATCAATGCAATATAGGAAGAACTCTTGCAATTTGAAAGAAACAAAGTCTGGCATCTGGTCCATGGGCCTATTGATAGAATAGTTTTGGTACCAAATGGGTGTATAGAAATAATCAGGATGAGAATGAAACTATTAATAAAAATAAACCAAGACTAGTTGTTCAAAGTTATAATCAGGAATAAGGGACTAACTATAATGAGATTTTTTCCCCTGTAGCAAGGATAGAGGCAATTTGAATTAATGTTGCATTTGCTGTATATATGAGATCCAAACAATTTCAAATAGATGTCAAAAATGTCTTTCTAAATAAAAACCTAAAGAAAGAAGTCTATGTCAAACAACCACCAGATTTTGACGATACCAATTTTCCTTATCATGTGCTTAAATATGACTAAGCTTTTTATGGTTTAAAGTAAGAACCAAGGGCCTGGTATGAGAGACTCTCAAAGTTTTTCCTAGAAAATGGCTTCAAAAGAGGGAAAATAGATAATACTCTATTCTTAAAGACCAGAGGTAGCAGCTTACTAATTTTTTAGATATATGTTGATGACATAATCTTTGGAGCCACTTCTGAATCCCTATGCGAAGAGTTTGTAAAGCTAATAAGGAGTGAATTTGAAATGAGTGTGATAGGTGAGTTAAGCTTCTTCTTAGGGTTGTGGATTTAAAATACTTCTCAAGGGATGACAATGATTTGTCAAGAGAAGTACACCAAGGAGATACTCAAGAAATATAATATGGAAGATGCTAAACCAATTGATAATCCAATTGGAACCTATAAAAAATGGATAGTGATGAACTAGGTCCTTCAATGTTATGGGATTATTGGATCTTTACTGTACCGTACTGTAAGTAGGCTAGACATTGTATTTAGTGTAGGAATGTGTGCAAGATTTCAAGGCTACCCAAAAGAGTTTCATTTTAAAGTTGCAAAAAAACTTCTTAGGTATCTATAGGAAACAGGGGACCTAGTCCTATATTATCCATTAGGAGATAGTTTTGACTTGGTGGGATATGCTAATGCGACTATGTTGGATATTTGGTAGATAGAAAAAGTTCTTTAGAAATGGAACATTTTATTAGCTCATCCTTAATTTCCTTGGGATCTAAGAAGCAAAACTCAGTTTCTTTATCTTTTGCTGAAGCTGAATATATGGATGTAGCTATTTGTTGTGGTCAATTTCTTTTGGTCAAGAAACAATTAAAAGATTTTGGCATTGTCACAAACATAATCCCTTTGATGTGTGAAAATACATGTGCTCTAAACATGGCCAGAATCCAGTTCAACACAAGAGGATTAAGAATATTGATGTAAGACATCACTTCCTATGAGAGAATATTAAAAAATAGGCTATTTGTATGAAGTTTGGAAAGACTGAGGATCAAATAACAAATATATTTACTAAGGAACTTCACAAGAAACAAGTTGTAAAGAATAGGTTGAAGCTAGGTGAAGCACCCTGGTTTTGGTCCATAGAAAAATTATCGATTTTAAGCTTCTGGATATTATACAACTAGGGGTACTTGTAGTTTGATAGGGTACAATCTAGGGGGTCTTGGTCATATGTTAATCAGGAAGGTTTGGTTGGTTTCTATCAAAGGTACAAATGGATCATACTAGTCGTATGTTAGGGTGTTAGTGGTATGATGCCAAATCGTATGATGCCCTAAGTCTAACCTAGATGAGTCTATCTAGGGTACTTGTCATACATTTAGGTACAAGTTGTCCTTGGTGGTCTTATGTTGCATAGTGTTGGGGTCCAAGGAATGCTTAGTGTACGAGTGGTGGGTACCATTCGTATGGTATGGTACAGTTTGGGGGAGTGGTCGTACCCTCTAGTAGGAATTTGTTACATTTTAAGTTGGAGCTATTTTGAGAATTTCCCATTTTATCTCCTAAGGCCCCATAATTTAAAACACTCTTGGTACATTATTTAACCTATTTTCAATCAATCAAAGTCTCTTAAACACTTTCAAATTCTCTTATGGCTCTTAGATCAAAGAAGGTTAGGGTTTTCTTCAAGTGGTCAATTTGGGGACTTCAAGGGTTGTATCTCTGGCTCCTACATAATCTAAGGCAAGTTACTCCTCCTTTGTTAATTAAAGTAAAGGCATGATTTAGTTTATGGTTTTCATGGCATAATTGTGGTATGGTTTTGGGTTTTGAATAATCAATTGGGGGTTTTAGTTATAAATGGTTGGTTATGGTTTTCCCATGTCTTAATTATGTTTTTTCATGGGAATAGTTAATTGGTACTTGGTTTTAGTTCTGGAAACTATATACCCCCAATATGTTTGATAAAATGCCTATGAGAATATTTTGTTCCATTGTTGAACTATTATTGAAAACTTTGCATGGTAAAAGTGGTAATGTAACCCCAAATTGGTTTGGATGGTTTTAAATACTTTAATAGTTAAATGGTAAGGTCTTGGTGGTCATGGTCATGGTTAATTAAAAGCCTTGCAGGGTACATGGGAATCCCTCAAGAAAACAAAATAATGAACTACTTGTGGGGTACATGGGAATCCCCCAAGTAAACTAAATGATAATGGAGTCCTAGAATACATGAGAATTCTATCTTTAAAAAGTTTGACTAAGGACATTGCTTGCAAGCTTTAGTCGGTATAACAATACCACTCTTTATAGCCTTGGTAATGATATATGGAATTGGTGGTTTGGTTGTGTGACAATGGTTTTAATTAAGTAATAATGATGGGTTATGATAGCTAACCGTGAAGGTATGTGTCCAATGGACGAACACTGGAAACTTATGTTAGCCGACTTGATGATTGGTCATCGCGACCATATACTATACTATTAGAGTACACAGGAATTCCCCAGGTTAAATTTGTATATATGTACCTTAGAGAGTGAAGGGTGCACAAGAATCCCCTACTCCTATGGTATCTCTGGTTCGTGCGGTTACACGCATCGAGTCCCATTCAGGGGGTAACACTGGACCCATACAACCCATGGATGGTTCTAGGATAGTTAAACTACATATGCCCAGGTTTATGGTTTTAAAGACATGCAAAACCCGGTTCCCTTTTCTTTCAAGTATTATATATATGTATGTATGGTTGTGAATGTATACGGGTTCTTACTTGGTTTTAAAGGTTGGCTTTATTTATCCTTATCCTGAGTACTTGCTAGAATTAACCCATTAACCTATCTTTGGGTGATTGTATCCCCACATAATGCAGGAACCAAACTTTTTACTCTGCCTGCTCAGTGATAGAATTTGGGATCCACTTATGTTGGATTGAAGTGGTGAGCTTCCATACTCCGTAAGGATCTATTTCATGTCATGGACTCCTTTGCATATTTTGATTATTTCATAAACTTTTGTTTTGGCTATGGTCGGGGGCATGTCCCAACTAGATATTTCTTACTTTTGGATAGAGTCTTTGTAGGACTATTATGGGTTGGTATGGGCGGCGTCAATATTAGTATTAGCCTTGGCATCAGTATTGACATTGAGGCTAATACCAATTGTCTATATTTGACTCATAATTGTTCCATTTTGTATTGGAAAATATATATATTTATAAATCATTTGATAAGATATGTTGGGCGATTATGGTGGGGTATAGGTGGTAGTCTATGATCTCGGTTGGTCTTGAGGCACCCGACATAAGTAGCCCCTAGTTTGGGTCATTTTAGATTGGTATTAGAGCCCTTGGTTCATGGTCAATTAGGATTCCACAAAGTCATGTCGAGTAGAGTCTCTTTTAAGGCTGTGTACCACACTGTCTTCTTAAGGGAGAGGCTACAAATCATTTAGAAAATGTTTATTTTTCTTGTGTTCTATTTTTAAGATTTAGAGTCTGAGTTCTAGAATTTTCTCTAATTTTCGTTTGATTTGCAGATCATGCCTCAACGATCTGAAGTTCATGAAAACTTCTCAATCCTAATTAGGGACGATGTTCAAGGAACACACTCTACTCATGGGATCCATACTCGGTCTAGTGGTATAGTTCCTAATTTCTTGGGAATTTCACTAGTTCCCTCTAGTCCTCCTCAGGCTGATGTAATGGATGTTGAGTTTTATCAGTCGATTTATATGATTTCTCAGTTGGTAGCTTCTTACGCTGAGCATAGTGCATTTGCTATTTTATCTTATAAGGCTATAAGGGTTGGCTAGTTCATGAGGTTGAGTCCTCCAACTTTCACTGGTGTTAAGGTGGAGGAGGATCCTCAAGGTTTTTTTTAGATAAGATAGAAAAGATTTTCAAGGTTATGCATGCCACGAATCTGGAAGGGGTGGAGTTTGCTGTCTATTATTTAAAGGACGTAACATACCGAGGGTACGAGGAATATGATAGGTCAAGGTGTGATGTTGAGTAATCATCTTTATTGGAGACTTTCTCTAATGCATTTTTGGACCGTTTCTTTCCTTAGAAGTTGAGGGAGGCTAAGGAAGAAGAGTTTACGAATCTAAAATAGGTGAAGATAATAGTCAAGGAGTATGCCTTAAAGTTTCACTAGTTGCCTCGATATACTTCGAAGATAGTGTTGGATATCAGGGCCAAGATGAGAAAGTTTGCCTTAGGTCTGTCTCATGAGTTCATCCTTAAAAGTAAGACTGCCTTTTTGATCAAGGACATGGACATCTTTAGGTTGGCTTTTTATATGCAATAAGTGCAGGAGGCAAAAAAAAATTAGGCTGAGATAGGGAAAAGACAGGGTAAGAAGTTTACGTTCTTCGAGAAGGGTGGTGGGCAATAGTAAAGTGGTGGGGATGGTGGTAAATGGCTAAAGAAAATGTGAGGGAGTTCTAGTTTTTTCTTGAAAGCTAGTGCTCCTTACCTAAATTCATCAGGTGACAGGTGTCAGTAGGGTGGCAATAATTCCAAGTACAGGCTGCCTAATCTTAGGTTAGTGGGGTTCAGTCAGCTTTATTATGTTCTCCTTATAGATTTTGTGGTCGGCTGCATTAGGGTTTTTGTAATGAGGGAAGGGACAGGTGCTTCAAATGTGGTCAGCCAGGCTATATGCTTAGAAACTATTTGGTTGGTAAGGTTGCTTTGGCGGAGAATAAGGTTCCAGTTGCTTCATCATTAGCTCCGGTACCAAAGGGTGCACCATTTAGTTCTGACATAGGTTAGAACCATCTTTATGCACTTACTACCCGATAGGAGTCTAAGGGATCACCTGATATCGTGGCTGGTACATGGAAACTCTTTTCTCGTGATGTGTATTACTTACTTAATCTAGGGTTTTCCCTATCTTATTTTACCCCATTTGTGATTGTATATTTTTGTTCTGGTCATGAGGTTATTTTGGATTTTTTTTTCTATTTCTACCCCGGTAGGTGACTCAGTGATTTCTACATTAATCTATAGGGGGTGTGTGGTATGTGTTGGTAGTAAGGAGGCTTTGGTGGATTTGTATAAATTAGATATCGTTAATATTGATATTATTCTGGGTATGATTGATTGTACTCCTGCTTCATATCCTTAGATTGTTGGACCCGTAAGGTTGTCTTTAGGTTTCTTAGTGAGACGGTAATTGAATAAGTGGGTGGTTCCCTAGCTCCCAAAGGGAAGTTTATATCATATCTTAGAGCTTGGAGATTGATCACCAAGGAGTGTCTCTATCATCTAGTTTGAGTTAAAGATTCTAACTCGGATGGTCCTTCCTTGCATTTGGTTCTGGTGGTGAATAAATTTCTTGAGGTCTTTCCTGATGATTTTCCTATTGTTCCTCTTGATAGGGAGATTGAGTTTGGGATTGATCTGGTTCCATACGCTCATCCAATTTCTATTCCCCTTTATAGAATTACTCTGATTAAATTGAAGGAGCTTAAGAAACAACTTAAGGATCTTTTGGTTAAGGGTTTCATCCATCCTAGTGTGTCCATGTGGGATGGATTAATATTATTCATGCATAATAAAGATGGTTCCCTTTGGATGTGTATTGACTATCGACAATTGAATAAGGTGATGGTTAAGAACAAGTATCCTCTTCAAAGAATAGATGATATGTTTGATCAGTCGCAAGGTACCAAATTCATTTCTAAGATAAATCTTTGATTCGAGTATCATCAGCTTAAGATTAGGGAGCTATATATCCCTAAGACTGCCTTCCATACTCAGTATGGGCATTTTAAATTCTTGGTGATGTCATTTGGATTGACCAACTCTCTGGCGGTATTTATGGATTCGATGAGTAGGGTCTTCCGTCAGTTTCTAGATCTGTTTGTCATTTTGTTCATATATTACATCCTAGTGTATTCTAAGAGTGAGGTGGATCATGCCAATCATCTTCGTATTATGTTACAGATCTTTAAAGAGCAACAGTTCAATGCTAAATTCTCAAAATATGAATTCTAGTTGAACGATGTCTCTTTTCGGGTTATATTATTTCTAGTGATGGGATCATGATGGATCCACAAAAGGTTGTAGTAGTTAAGAAGTGGCCTAGACCCATGACTCCAACTGACATTCAGAGTTTCTTGGGTTTGGCTGGCAACTATAGATGGTTTATGGAGAGTGTTTCGACTATAGTAGCCCCGTTGACTATATTACTCAAAAGAAGGTAAAGTTCTCTTAGTGAGATACTTGTGAGGGTAGTTTAGAAAAGGTAAAGGATAAGGTAACTTTAGCTCCAATTTTGACTTTATCAAAAGGTACTAATGGGTTTGCGGTCTACAATGATGAAAGTTCTCTAAAGTTCTTTGTATGTGCTTACTCAGAGGGAGCTTAATCTTAGGCAAAAGAGATGGCCTGAGCTTGTCAAGGACTGTGACATAAGTCTTCACTGCCATCCAGGTAATGCTAAAATAATTTTTGATGCTCTTAGTAGGTTGTCCATGGAGAGTTTAACTCATATGGAAAAGGAGAAGAGGGAGTTGGTGAAGGATATTCACCGCTTTACTAACCTTGAAGTTTATCTCTTAGACTCCGAGAATGGTGGTGTGTTGGTATAGGAAGTAGTGTGGTCATCTCTTGGTGCGGAGATCCAGGAGAAGTAAATGTTAGATCCAATATTAATAAAAATAAAGGGTGATGTAGGTGGGAAAAGGTGATGGCATTTGAGATTAGTGGTGACGGTACCTTGCGGTACCAAAGAAGGTTATGAGTTCCCGACATTGATGGTTTACGAAAAAAGATCTTGGGGAAGGCGCATGAATTGTGCTATATTGTTCATCTTAATTCTATCAAAATGTATCATGACCTCAAGGAGATATATTGGTGGAATGGTATGAAAAAGAATGTGGCTAATTTTGTGGCCAAATGGATAGTGTGTCAGCAAGTGAAAGTAGAGCACATGAGGCCCGAAGGGTTGTACCAAAAAATTGAGTTGCCTAAATAGAAGTAGGAGGTGATCATGGATTTCATTACTGGTCTTCCTCGGTCTTGGAATCAATTAGAATCGGTTTGGGTTATAGTGGATAGGATGACAAAGTTGGCTCACTTCTTGCTAGTGAGGAATAACTTTTCAGCTGAGGATTATGTGAGATTGTCAAGATGCATGAGGTACCTATTTCTATTATCTCTGATCATGGTATGCAGTTTTTATCTCACTTTTGGCAGTTGTTTTAGAAAGGGTTAGGGACTAAGGTTAGGTTGGGTACTACTTTTCACCCGCAAACGGATGGGAAAGTAGAGAGGACTATTCTAACGTTGGAGAACATGCTTCGCCCGTGTGTGATTGACTATGGTGCTAATTGGGTTGAGCATCTACCTCTTGTAGAGTTTGCTTATGATAATAGTCACCATTATAGTATTGGTATGGCTCCTTTTTAGGCATTGTATGGTAGGAGTTGTAGATTTCCTATTAGGAGGTTCGAGCTTGGTGACATAGATATGTTTAGTTCCGACTTGGTCTATCGAGCTATGGAGACAATGAAGGTGATTTGGGATAGGATTAACACTGCCCAAAGTTGCCAAAAGTCCTATGCGGATGTAAGGCATAGGGACTTGGAGTTTAAGGTTAGGGATTGGGTGTTCCTAAAGGTGTCTGCCATTAAGGGAGTGATACGGTTTGGGAAGAAAGGGAAGCTCAGTCCCCGATATATTGTTTCTTATGTGATTTTGGGAATGGTTGGTAACGTTGTGTATGAATTGGATTTGGCTTCTAGTTTAAGCTCTTTTTATCCAGTCTTCCATGTATCTATGTTGAAGAAGTGTGTTGGTGATCCATCTCAAGTAGTGCCTATCAATGATAGTGGTATTCCAGATTCTCTATCCTATAAGGAGATACCAATTGAGATCTTGGATTATCAAGTTTGTTAGTTGCTGACAAAGGATGTGGCCTCAGTAAAGGTTCTATGAAGGAACCATAAGGTGGTAGAGGCTAGTTGGGAAGCGGAAGAGGACATGAAGTCCAAGTATCCGCATTTGTTTTCCAATCTAGATATTCGTGCTTAAGGTAAGTGTTCTACATAACATCCTTGACTTCTAGATTTTGATTAAAGGGAAGGTTGATTTCATTGCATTTTGTTTTTTAACTTGGTTAAAGGTCGGAATGGGTGTTTTGGGATATAAATCTTTCTTATATTGCCTTGTCTATCATTTGGGGATGAATGATCCAACTGGGGGAGAATTGAAACACCCTGAGTTTTGGTCCTTAGAAAATTTCTTGGTTTTGAGAATCTAGACATCATACAACTAAGGTTATTTGTCTTATGATAGGGTACGATTGTAATACCCCATACTTTTCCTAGCAAATTTCATCTCAAGAATGTTTACCATTAGCTTCTAAATTGAATGATGGTTATTCCATGAGGAATTTTAAAGATTTTCACTTTTTTTCATGTGGGAAATTTAATAAGATTTCCATCGATAAAAGATTCTCCCAAATCCAATAACTGAGTCAAAAGTTATGACTATTTTAAGTTCTCATCGTAAAACAATGCCATATTAGTTAGTGGCGCACCTCGCCACAAAAGGAAATGGAATTTGGTAAATTCCAGTATGGGTCCGCGATTATGGTGCGTCACGCCAGGGCCCAAATTCAGAATTGTCCTTTTCCAGTGTCTTATCGCAATTTCCTCCGCGTCACGCCAAAGTTCTAGGTCATAAAAGAATGGGCAATGCGATGGCTCCACGTCGCGCCATCCCTCAGTTTCTCAATTGTCAAATTCCAGTGACACGGCGCGATAGCGCAGCGTGGCGCCGGGGTTCAGTTCAGGAAAATTTTACTAAAATTAAATGACACGTCCAGGGTTAAAAGGGTTAATTTCCCACCCCTATTTAAGCCATTTAACATGTGATTCAGCCACTCTTCACCCAACATACACTCTCTTCTCTCAAAAACCTCTCAAGAACAAGCTAGGGTTTTCATAGAAGATCCAATTCCAAGAAAGTCTCTCTGTCAATCTTCACGAAATCATGAACTAAGTTATGCATAGTGTTCATTCATGGACTTCTTTCGTCCATGAAATCCAAGAATCTCTTTTCTAAGTTTAAGTTTATGGATTTCTTTATGAATTTCATGTTGGGTTAGTTTTGTTTATATTGATAATGATCAATTGAATTCAAATCCATGTTGGGTGATCAATTTTATATGGAATTGATTTGTATAGATGTATATTCATGTGAACCTATGAATAAACCCTAGGATGATGAAATTAGAGATGAATCATGATGATTAATTGTTGTATAATGTTGTCTACATGTGCTATACCTACCATGTGTTTGATTAAATGCCTAGATGAAGGACCAATGCCCAACTAGTATGATATCATGAAATCCCCATGTATGTACAAGTTATGCCTATCACATGATTTGATGGAATGCTTCTATAAATGTATTATGGATTATAATGTTAGTTACATGTTCGAGTAAGTTATGCTTGGTCAGTTTCTTTCCATCGAGTCCTGGGGGTACTTGTACCCAAAATATTTGCTGCGTTCCTAGAGCCATGTCATGTTTCCACGATAAACTCATTCAAGCTATGAATACTTAGACTTCAGACAGTCTTATGACTCAGGAAATCTCCATGATCTCATAAACTCAGTCAGTTGTCAGATATCAGTAATATTCCATCAGTCAACGGAATTTAGTAACTTCATCCATGTTCAGTGTCTATTCAGAAGGGAGTAGAAATTAGCACCTAGCGAACCCAAGGATGGGAACTCACTTGTTATATGAGGGTGTGATTCTTAGAAGCAATCCTTGCATTCCAGAACTATGTCGCCAGCATAGGTTGAGACATCATAGCCTGCTATATGAGGGTAGATGAGGTGGCTTAGTCTGCTATATGAGGGTTCCCACCATTCTCACTAGAGTTACCTGTTATATTAGGGTCACTCACATGCTGTCCTTACCTGTAGTGCCGTATTGACACCCTTCCAATTAGGGCATAGAGTGGACCCTAATTCAGCTACAATGCATCATTTGGGGCATGTCGGTTAGATAATTGCCTCTCACAGTATCAGTACTAGTCTTAGTAAAAGAACTTAGATAGTTCTTCAGAATTCAGGACTGTCAGATACAATCAACTCAGATACAGAATAGAAGTTAGATAGTTCCACCCGGTTCAGGACTTTCAGATATAGTTACTCATGTTATTAGTTATATCAGTTATCAGCATGTCATGTTATCAGTATTCAGATTCAGTACTCATGTTATAACGATTCCAAATATAGTTACTATGTATGTATGCATGTATTCTCACATTCATATCAGTCAGTTAGCTAGTATTGTTCATGCATATGAATCCCATGCATTTAGCCCAACCCACATGCATACCAGTTTATTCAAAGTACTAATGCCTTTTCGCTATGGTATCTTATACAATAGGTTTAGAGACACGAGCTCCAGATCAGCAGAAAATTCAAGTTTCAGCAGTTAAAGTTAGAAGTTTGTCCTCATAATTCGAGGATATGATTATTTCTCTATTATCTCATTAATAAGTTTATTAGTTAGAGTTAGTTGGGGACATGTCCCACCAACTCCTCACTTAGAGAGTTCAGTCAGTTAGAGGCTTTCTAGACTATCATGTTTCAGACTTCAGTATTTTTAGTTTCGTTTTGTGTATTTCATACCCCATTTAGATGTTATATTTTACTTTAGTTATGTGAGCCTTATGGCCTTTCAGTTCATGTTTTTGCATTATTTAGTATTTTATGCAGTATATAGGTACAAATATCAGTCATGGGTTAGCTTGTGGTCCTTTAGGGTCATGAGCACTGTGTAGCATTCCATGTACCAGATTCGGGGCATTACAATGATCTAGGGGGTCTTGGTCATATGTTAATCAATGAGGTTTAGTTTGTTTCTGTCCACGGTATGTATGGATAATACTAGTCGTATGTTAGGGTACTAGTTGTATGATGCCAAATTGTATGGTGCCCTAAGTCTAACCTAGAGGAATCTATTCAGCCTAAGGTACGAATCTAGGGTACTTTTCATACGTATGGGTACAAGTTCGCCTTGGTGGTCATATATTGGATAGTGTTGGGGTCTAAGGGATGCCTAAGGTACAAGTGATGGGTACCACTCATATGGTATAGTGCAGTTTGGGGGGTGGTCATACCCTCCTACGGGAATTTTGTACATTTAAGTTGGGGGTATTCTGGACATTTCCCCGCTTTTCTTCTTAAGGCCCCACAACTTAAAACACTTTTAGGACATCATTTAACCTATTTTCAATAAATCAAACTCTCTTAAAGACTTAAATTCTATCAAGGCTCTTGGGTTAAAAAAGGTTAGGGTTTCCTTCAAGTTGGTCAATTTGGGGCTTACAAAGGTGGTTTCTCTCTATCTTCATTGTAATCTAAGGTAAGTTACTCCTCCCGTATTGTTAGTTCAACGAAAGGAATGATTTAGTGCATGGTTTTCATGGCATAAATGTGTAATGGTTTTAGGTTTTGAATTATAAATTAGGGGTTTTGGTTATAAATAGTTGGTTATGGTTTCCTATGTCTTAATTATGGTTTTTCACGCTTTAATGGTTGTTTGAATGTTTGGTTGCATGGGAATAGTTAATTGGTACTTGGTTTTGGTTTTGGAGATTGTGTACCCCCAACATGTTTGATAAAATGCCTATGAGAATACTTTAGTTACATTGTTGAACTTTTACTGAAGACTTTGCATGATATAAAGTGGTAATGGAAACCTAAATTGGTTTGGATGGTTTTAAATGATTTTAATGGTTAAATGGTAAGGTCTTGGTGGCTATGGTTATGGTTAATTGAAAGCCTTGCAGGGTACATAAGAAGCCCCCAAGAAAACATAATAATGAACTACTTGTGGGGTACATGGGAATCCCTCATGTAAAGTAAATGATAATGGAGTCCCCGGGTATATGGGAATCCCATCTTTAAAATGGTTGGCGAAGGACATTACTTGCAAGCTATAGTCGGTATGAAGACACCACTCCTTATAGTCTTGGTTAATGATAAATGGAATTGGTGGTTTGGTTGTGCGACAATGGCATTAATTAGAAAATAATGGTGGGTTGTGATAGCTTACCGTGAAGGTTTGAGTCTAATGGATGGATACTGGAAACTCATATTTTCCAACATGAAGATTGGTCATAGCGACCACATACTATACTTATTGGGTACATGAGAATCCCCCATATTACACTTGTATATATGTATCATGAAGAGTGAATGGTACACGAAAATCCCTACTCCTATGGTATTTTGGGTTCGTGTTACTACACGCATCGGGACCATTCAGGGGGTAACAATGGACCCATTAAGCCCATGGATCGTTCTAGGATGGTTAAGCTACATATACCCAGGTTAATAGTTTTCAAGACAAGCTAAACTCGATTCCTTTTCCCGACATGGAATCTATATATACATATATTTGTATGGTTGTGAATGCATATGGTTGTTTACTTGGTTTTAAAGGTTGGAATTATTTTAATCTAATCTTTAGTACTTGCTAGCATTCACCCACTAACCCGTCTTCGGGCGGCTGTATCCTCACTCGATGAAGAAACCAACCGTTCTACTCCTCCTGCTCAATGATCAAATTTAGGATCAGTTTGTGTTGGATTAAAGTAGTGAGCTTCCATACTCTAGAAGGCTCCATTTCATGTCATGAACTTTTTTTTCACATTTTGGTCATTTCATAGACTTTGGGTTTTGTAATTATCAGGGGCATGTCCTAATCGAATTTTATTTTACTTTTGGATAGAGGCTTTGTGGGACTGCTATGGGTTGGTATGAGCAGTGTCGGTACTGGTGTTAGCCTTAGCATTTGTATTGGTATTGGGGATGATACCGGTTGACTGTATTTAACTTATGATTGTTCTATTTTGTTTTGGATTATGTATATATATTTGGAACTTATCTGATATGGTATTTAGGGCGGTTATGGTGGGGTATTGGTGGCTGTCTCTGATCCCTGTTGGGCTTGAGGCACCTAACACAACTAGGTCCTAGCTCAGGTCATGTCACTAGGTCTGATCCAAATGACCTGTCCTACCATAGAATCAGTGTTTCTCCACAAAAATTATCTATGATCATGAGACGGTATCCTTGGTAAAGTAAATGTTTGTTAGTCTAACTAAGTACCATACCTTTGCAGGTATACACCCATGGAAACAACTTTGGAAGAATATAGATAAAGTATTCACAAACTTAATAATTCACTCAAAGAAAGAGAGGGACCTGGTCCCATCTCCTAGGTTAGTATTATGAATGTGTATGCTTTTTTGTTTTGTTAGAATAGGCCACATCTTCTCTCTCCTTGTCAGATAGTATGTGTTATCCAAAATTGAAATCAAATTCATCATTGCATTAACTCCACGGACCCTGCCCGACTGAGCTATCCAAACCATTCAACACCAAACCCTTTCTCCACTTACTTTTCGGATGAAGATTTATTCCTAAAAACACACTACCCCTCTAATAGTGTGGTGAGCCGTGATACTTAGATTGCTGAGAATCTCATTTTCAATCACATAACTCAAAAGGAAGTTTGGATGGTCCTAAGAAACACATGACATTCTAAAAACAAATATCTCCAAAGTGAAATTTGGAAATCCTACTGAAAAGCACCAGACTTCTGAGGGATCTGGTCCAAAGAAGAAGAGAATGACTAATGATAAACCTAATAGGGCTTATAAAGGAATAAAAACAAAAGACAATTGCTAAAATGTAGAAATTAGGAGATTACGGGTACAAATTCAGCAATTTTCAAAGGAGGGTTCCAGGGTATTTACAGAACTTAGGTGTGAGAATGATGAACTCAACAAGAAGGTTACAATCCTAACCGATGAGGTTCTGAGATTGAATACAGATATTAAGATTCTAGCTAAAGAGTTGTTACACTGTATTAAGATGGCCTTAACTTCTCCAAACCTTTTTCCCAAATCCTCAACCTTTTTAATTCCTCCAACTTCTATGGCTTTTTCTATGGAACACAAAATGTAAATCTTGCACTGAAATGATACCTAAACTGTTAAATATGAATGACTTTTTGTTTTTGTTCTCTTTAACAGGATCTACTTTATTTCTAAAGTTTTCCTTTACGTTAGTGTTGCCCCATTGGCCATGATTTAACTAAGCTATGCTTACTACTACTCTTGGTTTACTGCTTCACTACAAAAAAGTGTTAAATTGCGGGGGTTAATTTAACCTCTGTAAAATTATATGAAATAAGGGGGTTAAAATTTTGCCACTAAAATTTATAAATTTGTAGGGGTTTCAAACCCCCGCTATAAATTACAGGGGTTTTAAACCCCCGCTATCAGTAGAAAAAATAACGCTTATATCATTAAAAAAAATTCCCTTTTTTTTTTAATTGGCCAAAATTTTCCCTCATTTTTTAATTCACAGCTTTCAATATTCCTCCCAAATCTCCCTTTCTCTAACTAATTTCCCCAAATCCCCCTCTCTCTAAATAATTTCCCCTAAATCCCCCTCTTTCTCATCCTTTCTCCCCATAAAAATTGATTCCGTCGGCTGGCTGTCGCTACTCCAGCCGGCCATTGCAATTGAGGTCATCATATCTAGCATTGTTGATCTTTTAGAGCTCAAGTCAGACTTCATATTTTGATCTTAATTTTTTATATTAATCCATGATTAGGTAGGATTGGCAGTAGGATTAGCTGGTTTATGTTCTATTATAATCGTCTAGAGGTTGTGCTAGGGTATTAGGGTTCTTGCATTAGATTTCACTGAGGCAACATAAGTGGCCTAAAACTTTGACAAACAGACTGATTTCGTTGATTTGAACATCAGTCGATTTGATTAAGCAATCAATTCTTTAAAATCCATATAATTCTCGTGTAACAGAAGGTGTCTTGTGTAGGTCGATTCCAGTCTCTAGTAGAAGAAATTAAGACTACTGTCATCATAAAGGAAATAACTTAACTCTCTAATTGAAGTCTTGTAAAAACTTGTCATACCAAAGGTAATAACACTCTTTTACATTGTCTCTTTATTTGTTCATCTTTAGTTCAATATAAGAAGGAATTGGCATTAGCTCAAAATACTATGCTCTAAGATCATCCTACTAATCCCACTCTCTGTATGGGACCCTAACATTTAAATAAGGTAGGTAAAACATAAGAGACAACAATTTAATATTCTGGTTGGTTTCACTTTTTTAACTTTTTAAACTTGCAGATTTTGTTTTTGGGATCTTTTATGTTTCTAATTAGATTCAAGTAATGGTGTGGAAAAAGTCTTTGGCATTTCAATTTGTTTAGTTAGTAGATGCAAGATGTTATGAAATAATGATACTATAACAATGCTAGGATATAAAAAGGAAATAATGCTACTATAACAATGCCAAGATGTTAAGCAAACTGAAGAAGTAAACAGATACAACAACAACTAACCTGCTGCTGTATTTCTAAAGTAAACAGAACAAGAAAACAAATACAACAACAACTAACCTTCTTCCGTAGACTAGGTAACTCAATTTTCTAGAATGAAAGTGAAAAAATAAAGTCTCAAGATTCATCAGGAGACGAATTAAACTTGGCGACTAAGAAGATTCAGTCTTGTTATTTGCTGATGGATTGAATTCTTCCTAAGCCTCAATCCAGGTAACCATAGCATCGGTAAAATTATGGAAATAGGGATCAATTGGACCAAGCGTTTCCTTGGTCAGCTTAGCGAGCTTGAGATAGCACGGTTGAGCATTGGTGCATTCTTTTGAGATTTTGACTAAAATCATCCCTTATGTTTTACCTCATCTCTTATTTCATCCTTATAATATCCACTTAACCTAAAACATCCTTTAAATTCCACTAAATTGATCAAAAATATTCCTCTGTCAATATAACCGTCTGTATTGACGGAACTTTTCTCTTTATCATGTTACTTCACTTTTCCTTCCATTTTCTCTCAAAATATTCTTTAAAAAAGGAATTAGATGTGGAAAAAACTCTTCAAAACTAACATTTTGTGTCCTCAAGCTAGTCAAATGTACTGAAAGATCCTAACATACAATAAGAAGGGACCAAATCTAAAGTTTATCTACCACATGATCTGCAAATACAGCCATCTCATCTCTTGTGTACTGTATACAAGCACCCAAGTTCACCAGAACCCTTCAATGATTCTAGATAATCATGTAGCCTTAGAACTTCTAGTCATAACAGCTTTCTGGATCACCTAAGGCTAGAAATAAGTCATAAGTTACTCGAAATAATCACCATCCTTTCCTAGGTCTGAGTCCAATAGGATAGCATGACAATTGAGTGATTAACGACATAAAACTTGACTAGGATTATCATGCATTGACTAGGATAAAAATGGTGTCAAAATAGTAGCAGTTGCAATTGCTTCTATGAGTTTCTATTCAGTCTTTACGTGAAATCCAGATATAAAATAATTTGAAAACAAAGATGTTTTTTGTCAAACTATGGATGAGCACTTCTATGTACTAACATTCACCTTCTGGGTCCAACAATTGCCTTTACCATTGTGAATAACATCCACTAAGCTAGTATAGTTCAAGTTCTTGATTACATTGTATTGTCCATCATGTATTTCAACCTCAATGGTGTAGCCACTATTATTAATCAAGAAAATAATACTCTTTAGGTCACAACAAATCATTATTGAAATGTTTTGTGCAGTTACCTGTGATCTAAAATACGACTTAACATTAGCTCTCCATACCGAGTATTAGTGTTTGGTATGACGAAAGTCATAGTAAATAAGAATTACCTAAAAACATCCATCACTGATGCAAGATATCATACATTTTTCTGGTACAGATTGTGCATAGCCTAAGGTACCACTAACAGACCAACCAATAGAGCCATATTTCATCTGTAATTGATACCTGTAACACGAACTTTTTTTGTCTAATGTCTGAAAATATAATGGATAACAGGTTTTTAAGCTGTTATTAGTCACATACCTATATCCTTCTGCTATCTTAAGCTTCTGGCAATGTAACCAAGAATCCCCTGTCTCAGCAATCATAACATTATCATCTGAAAAAATCTTCTGTACATGCTGGAACAGAACATTGACCCTAAGAGGTTCATTAGGCTGTGACTTTCGAGGAGTTCCTTCAGGAACAAATATCCAACGATAGTTTTCATAAACAGTTTCATAAGCAATCACAGTTTCATAATGCTTGAATATTTGAATATCCAACAACAAAAATTCTTAAACTATAAACTTGGCTTTACTACTTCCTAAAATCTAATAAGAAAAATATGTGGTTGTCTTATGTTTTTTCTATCCTTTCTTTTTTAATTAGTGAGTAGTGAGAATAAAAAGAAAAACATGGACAAAAACCTATACAATTGATGTTAGTAACATTCTAAATGTTTATTTTAGTTGACAATATCGTATTGATCATGAGCTGGCACAAAAGCAATTTTCGCAAATTCTGAAAATGGCCTTTGTACCTCCACGCGGTAGAGGTAAAGTTTGCATAGGATCTACCCTCCCCATACTGCACTTTATGGGATTTCACTGGGTAAATTGTCTACCTATTTGATATCAGACCTACCTATTCAGAAATATCACAGGTTGAATTTGTTGTGTTAAGCTTATGATGAACCTATGTATGTATCTACTACTTTTGGTATTTCTTTACTATTAGATTAAGTGTATTGATCTAGTGGTCAGAATATATTAGGGTATAATACTGGGATAAATCTTATCATCATAGATATAGTAGATTTTAATGTGATTTAGGGTATAGATTGTAAGATTATCACTTGTTAATTATCTCGGGTGTAATGGCATTCTATTTGTAATATGTATTTACATTTGTTTATCATGTAGGGAAGAGTTTGAGAATATTGAAGATTTTGCTTCGAAACTACTAGTTGAGAGTTGGAACTGTTGCAAACTACATACGGTAAATCGCCCACTAGCTCCCATGCTGATATTTTTATTTAAAAAATAGTACTATTGGTATTTTATGCATTCAAAAGTGAGATATAATATCATATCCTGAAAAGGCGTAGGTTATTATCAGTTGTAGTTTTATACTATAAGTGGATGGTTTCTATTCACCTGTTTTCCCTGCTGCAAATTTTTGTTATATTCAAGCATACTAGTTGACTACGAAATTTATTGAAAATCAAGGCTCTAGTATAATTTTGTTATATTTTCTAGTCATCCTTTTTGATATCGTGTCTTGTGAATGATAGTCAGTGATATTTTGGGCTTTCATTTACGAATTTCTTCTTGATGAAATCTTATAGGTGATATTTTGCATATTCATTAAATTCTTCAATAGATAAATCTTGGATTGGAATACCAAGAAATGCCCCAAAGTATTTTCTTAGTTTGAATCAGTTTCTGGATTTTGCATTTACTAATGAAGCTGTAGGAGATAAAATAAAGTGCTATGTCCTGTATGTGGTTTTCCAAAGTGGAAAACAAAAAATGAGATGTTTCACCATTTGATGGACAAAGATTTCCCTCAACATTATGTCACTTGGGTTATGAATGAGGAAATGAATATTTTGCCTAATTCCAGAAACATAGAGGTTGCTCACGAAGCACCGCCTTTTGAAAATCCTATTGAATTATTAATTAATGAAGCATTTGGGGGTTTAAGGCATAAGGATGTTAATGCAGGTCCATCACAAATAGCGGGAGAATAAGAAACTTTATCTAATTTGTTTGGTTCAAATAAGAAAGATTATTTTGAATTGCTTAAAGATGGAATTGAAGATTTGTATGAAGGATCCAAGTACTCAAAGTTGGAATTTTTATAAAAGCTTTATCACATAAAGTGTTTGTCTGGGTTAAGTGATAAGGGAATGACTATGCTACTAGATCTACTTAGGGAAGAAATTAAATTGGCAAAGATCCCTATATCTTTTAATAAGGCTAAGAAAACCATCAACAAGTTGTGTCTGGATTATATCAAGATAGATGCTTGGCCAAATGATTGTATGATGTACTGCGAAGATAACGTAAATGCAGAATCATGCATGTATTGTCACACTTCTAGATAGAACCGGAGAATGATAGAAATCTTGATCATGCTCCTAATACAAGTAAGATTAAGAGAAGAAGCAAAAGAAGAAGCAAAAAAATCCTATAAAAAGTTTGCGATACTTTCCATTAAAGCCAAGATTACAAAGATTATTTATGTGCTCTAAAATTGCAGAGCATATGAGATGGCATGCAGAGGATGATAACAAAGATGGAATCTTAAGGAACCCTCGAGATGGTGAAGCATGGAAAAAAATTGATATAAATATGTTGAATTTACTTCTGATCCTCGAACTGTTTGATTAGGACAAGCTAGTGATGGTTTCAATCCTTTTGGATCGATGAGTACTAACTACAACATTTGGCCAGTAGTTTTGTTTACATACAATCTTCCTCCTTGGTTGTGTATGAAGCAGTCAAATTTTATCCTCTCAGTGATCATTCTAGGTCCACGTATAGTAGGGAATAACATAGATGTATATCTACAACCACTTATTAAGGAGTTCAATGAGTTATGGAGTGAAGCTGTGGAAACTTTTGATTCTTTAAAGAATGAAATATTCAAAATGCTAGTAACACTTATGTAGACAGTTAGCGATTTTCCTGGACTTGATATCTTATCTAGTTGGAACACACATACTGGTCATGCATGTCCATCTTGTAATTTTGATGCGGAGCCTTGTCGACTTTGTCATAGTAGAAAGTGGTGTTTTATTGGCCACCATTGATTCTTGGTAAGAAGTTATAAATTTAGACTAATGAGGCATCATTTTGATGGAAATATTGAAGAGAGGGCCCCTCCAAAGAAGTTATCTGGGTTAGAAATTTTACAGTAGGTGAAAGATGTAACTGTCATATTTAGAAGACAACTAGTGTTGAAGAAAAGAAAAAGGAAAAAGAAAGTTGGGGAAGATACAGCTCAACAATGGAAGAAGAAAATCATATTCTTTGATCTTCCATATTGGGAGTTTAATCCGTTGCCCTATAATTTAGATCCAATGCATATTGAAAAGAATGTGTTTGACAATGTTATATGCACTTTGTTAAATGATAAAGAGAAGTCATAAGATCATTCTAAGGGTCGAAGAGATCTACAAGATATGGGCATAAGGCGTGATCTTTGGGTCGACAAGAATGATGAGTGTAAACTTGTTGCATTTGCTCTTCCAAAGAACAAGAAAGTGGCCTTCCTTAAGACTTTAAAGAATATCTTAGTGCCGGATGGTTATTCAAGTAATATATATCTTCGTATTCAATTGGATTAAAAGAAAATTTTTGGATTAAAAAGCCATGATAGTCACATTCTTATGCAACAGTTGTTACCCATCGTAATTCGCAATGTGCTTCCAAGATAGGTTGTTGCAATTTTTGTTGAGTTTTCTTCCTTTTTCAGGCAACTTTGTTTGAAAAGTTTAAGTCTTGCAGACTTAAACAAGCTACAAAATCGAATTGTGGAAACTCTTTGCCATTTTGACATTTTGTTTTCTCCATCATTTTTTACCAGAATGATTCATTTAACTGTTTCTCTAGTTGATGAGGTAAAAAAAGGTGGCCCGATACATTATCACTGGATATATTCTGTTGAAAGGTAAGATATTCATTATTCAAAATCATTTTAGTTGATTTTGCAATAGTACTTCAACGTAAATGTTTTATATTACACATTACTATATTTGGGTATAGATTATTGGGCCATTTTACATCTCTTGTATGGAACAAATCAGAAGTAGAAGGTTCCATAGCTGAAGGTTACATAGTGGAAGAAGCTCTTACTCTTTATTCTTATTCTTTTGAGGAAATTGAGTCAAGGTTAAATTGACCTAAATGTGTAAATGATGAACTAATAAAAAATGAGGCTTCTGAAAATTCAAGTATGTTCCCTCAACAAGGAAAGCATATTAGAGGCTTTATAACAGAATCACTGACTAATTTGGAGAAAACATAAGCTCATCAATATGTGTTACTCATTTGTGCGGATGTGAAGCCATTTATTGAATAAGAAATCTACATTGATTTGATTTGTAAGATATGTTTTGAGAAATTGGATTAAAATTGCTAATTATACTACCTTTATAGTGAATTTAGAGTTTACATCAAAAAAAGTACAAGAGGCCAAAGAGTTTCAACAATAGAGGTAGAGAGAAGAGTTAGTAAAGAGTTCCCTGATTGGTTTCCTAAGTGAGAGAGTGAATGATATTATAATTTTTTTAATATAAATTTCTTATATCAATTTATAATCTCTGATGCAAGTGTTTTGTATATTTAGATTATGAATCCGGATATAGTAGATATTATCTCTGATGAGATGAAGTTCTTAGCACAAGGTCCAGCCTAAGATGCAAGAAAATTCAGTGCTTATAACATTAACGAATTCAAATTCTGATCTTTGTCTAGGGAACAAGGATTAAATACTCAAAATTATAGAGTTTTTCTTGTCTCTAACACTTCTTGTGTTGCATCTAGTGTAGATAGACATGCAACACAAACAGACCTACCATATTATGGGAAGTTGAAAGATATTATTGAGCTTAATTATTATGGTCAATTTAGGCCTGTTCTTTTGAAATGCCAGTGGGATGACACTACTCAGAATAGTGGGTTCAAAATAGATGCTTGGAAGTTTAATTGTGTTAACTTTTCCAAATTGATTCATGTTGGTGATAGTGTGGATGATGATCCATTTATTGAAGCATCACAAGCAAATATGGTCTACTATGTTGATGATGAAAATGATAAAGAATGGAGTGTAGCTGTACATATAAAACCAAGAGATTTATTTGACATGGGAGAGGTTAATGAAGAGGAAATATATGAGAATGAACCATATCTACAGCAAGAATTTGAACAATTTTTTGATGTTGATTACGAGAATATCCAAATTGTAATAGAGGAGCATATGACTGAATAGATATATCATTATTTTTTAGTTTCCTTTGGCACTTTATTTTTCCCGATTGATTAGTGTTTTTTTTTTTCAAAACTTGCTATTTTTTGGCTAAGAAAGTTATCTTTGTTCTTTATATAATTCTTGATACATTTGTTTTGTTTCTCCATTTTTAGTGTTAATTATGAAAGGATCTTCTGGTATGTTATGTGATTTCTTATCTCAGGGAAAAAAACTGGAGGATAGGAACTGATTGGGGGTCTTGATTGTACTATTTTTGCAGAATCTTCTTTGGGATCATGGTAACAGAGTGGTTTTTTTGTTTTGATTAGGCAGATACATTGGTTTTGTTTCTCCATTCTTTGTGCTTAATTATAAAAGGATCTTCTGGAGTGTTATGTGGTTTCTTATCTCAGGGCAAAAAATTGGAGGACAGGAACTGATTGGGGTCTTGATAGATACTTCTTTGGGATCTAGGTAATGGAGTGGTTTTATCATTTTGATTAGGAAAATACATTTGTTTTGTTTCTCCATTCATAGAGTTTAATCATGAAATGATTTTCTGGTATGTGCAAGATTGGAAAGATTGTTTGCAATTAGATCTTTGTTCCTGAGGCACATACTTTTACACTCAACTATGACATTTAGCTTAAGATATAAGTGATTTAAAAAAACACAATCCAAGTATCCTTTCATTAAACCATGAAACTTTATACTTGTTAAGCTGTTTTGCAACTTATAAATTTATAGTCGAATGTCAGGATCTTCTGGTATGTGCTCTTTCTATGTTCTTATGCCCTTATGTAGTTTGTTGGTGTTAGATATTAGGGTCCATAGCTTTTTTGTGGGAACGATTGAAACTTTATACTTGTTAAGCTGGGTTTTGCTACTGATACATTTATAGCTGAATGCCATTAATTCTAAATGCAGTTGGTTAATAGAGTCTTAAGTTCAACTCCTTAATTCTTTGAATGTTATACTAGCTATGATCAGCCGATCCGGTGTTCTTTCCATGTTCTTACACCCTTATGTAGTTTGTTGGTGTTAGATATCAAGGTCTATAGTTTTTTTATGGGAATGATTGAAATATCATGAACTCTAAATGCAGTTGGTTTTTGTCTAAGGTGATGCCTTTTCTGGACCTCATTGATAATTTTTATTTGATGATTTTCGTAATTCTAGCTACTTCATTATGGTTTACATCTGAGTGGTGAAAGAGTTGTCAACCACTGAAGTTACTATGTTTGTTTGGCTTCCCTAATTCATGAGTCCTTTAATATAGATGACTCTTTAGTGTATTACTTCCATAATGATCATTCTACTGCCAAGAGTAGTCTCAACTAAAATAAAATATTTGTATGCTTTCATGGGTGCAAAATTTAGTTAGTATGAAATCGTAGATACTTCACACTTTTGTTAGGTAAGTATGTAAATTTTCTTTGGACTTGTGCTCTCAAAGTAGAGATTGTTAATTATAATGCAGTTACTAAATATAATGAATTAGTGGCTATGTATAAAGTTGGTAGATGGAGCAAGATTACTAGTAGTTCATTTGTGACAGGTCATTATTAAAGAAAGTGTAATCATTCAAAGTTCCAGTTGTGTATAAGTCAAGTAAAATCAGTTTGCTGGAAGAATAGTTTTCTCAAAATTAACCTCAGAATTATGTTATATCTTACCTTTGAGTATGTTCTGAAGAAATACGTTTCAACTCTAAGATGCTTACTATAATCACATCCTATCTTAAGGAAAAAATCAATGAAAGTAGTTTCTCTGAATCTAAACAATGAATGTAAAGCCTTTAGTGTATTTACTGGGTGGATATCTACATGTTTAGATGAAACTACTCATGTAAAGCCAATCTAAGCCTTGATCTTATCCCTAAAAGGTACATATAATAAGGCTACCAAGAGCTAATTTTCTCACATAGCACATTGTTTCCTTACCTCTGTTAAATTTTAGAAATCATTATCCCTTTTTCATTGAGTCAAATGCATTGTTATCTTTTTTAATGCATTACTGTTAAGTACAATATTTCTACTGTATTGTTTTTATTGATTTGTCTTATCAATAGCTGTGAAAAGAAGAAAAAAGGTTCTCCATTATGGTGGTTTGTTTCTCTAGGTAGTGAAGACAGTTGACTTAAAAGTAATTGGTAGTTAGTAAAAGAGTATCTGAAACTGAGAAGATACAGTAAAATAGCTGAGTCAGGTTAATCATAGATGGTTATATTTGCACTTTGAACTCTACTGTTGCTTATAATTATTTGATTAATGTGTTTTAGTGAAGTCTATCATAGTTGTGTTGTAGTGTTACTACTATGAGGTGTAACTTTCCAAATGTCATCTTACTAAACAATACATTGTTTACTGCAGATATGCCAAGGTTCAAGCGGATGCAGAAAAAGTAAAAACTAGGTCCATCAGTATGTATATCATAAGGTACTGAATCAACACCTTCTTTTTTAGACAAAACAAATTTGTCTTCGCCAATTCAGCATGCACCACAAACATCTCGACCAATTTATTCAGCATCCCATCAAGCTCCTATATATATATGGAAAGTCCACATCTGGGTCCGACAGTTTTCCCTGAATCACAACCATCTCCAACAGATCACTTGAGTTCATATCCATCTCTATTTGGTCGGGACTCATCATATCAATCTCCTATTGGTCGGGACTCATTACATCTATCTCTTGTTGGTTGGGACTTATTACAGCCATGTCTTGTTGGTCGGAACTCATCAGAGCCATCTCCTATTAGTCGGGACTCATCACAACGATGTCCTATTCATCGGGACTCATCACAGCCATCTCCAATTGGTTTGGACTCATCACAACCATATCGATCAGTTCACTCTACATCACATCTGGGTATGACAAATCAAGACTCATCACAGTTATCCTGGTCAGTTTATTCTACATCATATTCAACTCCAACAAATCAGGACTAATTATAGCCAACTCCAACAGATGAGGCTGCACGCCAAAAACGTTCTCGACGTGAATCGATTACACATTGGGTCATAGACACAATAGGTAAATACTTCAGACTATCAATACACATTCAATAGATCATTCTAAGCCAACGTAATGTCTCTCATAGCTTCACCAATCTCTTTTCTTATAACAGATTCAAGAAATAATGTCAAGAAAATCAGAGTGAAAGATAAGAAAGTACTGAATTTAATAGGTGAAGAACGTATCGTGGTTTAGTTTGATGTTTATGATGAATCATTTGGGGAAGCACGCAGCCTACTTTTGCGTTTTTGTTAAATATTAGCGTATGATTGCTCTTTCTTTCTAATCAACTTTGAGAAATGGTCTAGTTTACCTATGACATACTTCAACCACATCTTCAAATATATTATAAAGGTATATGCTCTAAATTATGATGACTATACCACTTATCAATTTTGTCTTTGTATTTTATATTTACATGTAGTAGAAAAGCTAACCAATATTTTTATTTTAAAGCCCAAATTCTTCTTTGACATAGCCAAATCAATTACTTGATGAAATATTTCTTTATCTATTGGAAAAAGTGCACTACTATTAAGATTAACATGTGGAATAAATTTGATGATCCACTTAAAAGTAAAGCTCATATTATGGATAAGGTGCCGAATGAGATCCCACTGGGTCAATGAATTTCTTTTATTGAATACAATTTTAAAGAATCAACAAAGGTATTTATGTATATGAATTTCTTTATAGTTGTATAATTATTTTTTTCTAATTGAGGTATAAATATATTTTTGTAAGAAAATGCGTCAAAAGAACCATAAAAATTGAAAGAAACAGACAATTCCACACACCGGTGGATCCAAGGCCAATGCTACAAGAAGGGCTCAAATGGTGAGTGAATTAATCTCGAATGTAATTATTCCTAACTAGTAATTATTTTGATTATGTTTCTTCATTTATAGATGGCCGACACTGGACAATGGCTTGGACGAGCACAAATGTACATTGCTACTCATAAGAATCAAGATAGAGTATATGTTAATAAAGCGACAAAAGAAATATGTGTGAGTTGAACTTATGTGCCATAGACTCTTGTCTAGTAATCAACCATGGTATGCAAAATAAATTTCTATTTTTAATTTATTTTGACAACAAATTTTCTACATGTAGGAAAAAATTGAGTCAGCTTTGAGCCGAAGCGCCATAGATGAGTCTCATGTTTTGCCAAATGATGCCATCAGTAAGGTGTAGGGCCAGAGCACTCTAGAGGGGTGAGATGCTTGTGATTAGGAGTTGTTCCTAGTAGAGTTTTCAAACAAGATAGGCCTCATTTTGGTGGTACAAGTGCTTCAAGTAGTGGAGGTTCTTGTTCGTTCCAATGTTGAGAAAACTTTGCTCAAATAATGAATTCTCACAATCAGATAATGAGTTTTTTGAAGGCATATATGATAATAAAGGAATGATACCGGAACAATTTATGGGGCTCTTTGATTCTTGTTTAATGGTTTCTCCTACAACGGTAAGTAAAGTTGTCTTTACATTTTTTTCCATTGAATCGGTTGTGAAGATTTTCTCTAATTTTCCCATCTCCACAATTTTTCCATTCTCCCATTGCTATAACTTAAGATTTAACTTTCAAAAAGTTGTGTTAGTGTAAAAATAAAAATGTACGATTTAACTAGTTTTGTAATATATAAAAGTGACAACCTATTTTTGAAAATTATTGTTATTTTGGGACTCCAAAGAAAGATTAATATGGGAATAATAATGTAGAGTTATCTCTGTTGTTGTGGAATTGTTATGTCCCGCTTGAGTAGTAATTTTTAACAACTTCAATAATCGTTTAATTGTTTAACCTTCTCTACCGTGTATATGAAGACAAATGACCCGTACAATGAAAAAAAGAACTAGGATATCTAGCCGCTTCTATCAAAAGAGCGAGGACAATACTGGAGGACCTAGGAATACATTCCCGTCAGCAACAACCTCTTTTAGCTATGAAAATAGAACTTGAACAGCTTATCATTTCTATCTTAGATGTCTTAGTGTTAGTAGAGTCTTGAGGGAAGCTGGTTTTTATAGTAATCAAGTTAAAAATAATGTTGTTTCATTAGAAATTTTCTCTCAAAATTCTAAAGAAATTGACCATAACAAAAGACCCCACAAAAAAGTTAGTCCTGTTTGTGTTTAAAATGAGGATGTTATGAGTGTAGTGGAAAGTTTGATGAATAAAAATAGGAAAAATATTGTGTTGGTTAGTGAAAGTATTGATAATTTAGAAGGTTTGATTAAAGGGGTGATCAATAAAGTTGAGAATAAAGATGTGCCTGATGATTTGAAAAAAATTAAGTTCATAAGTTTAGCACTTTTGAGTTTTGGTACTATTCAAAAGAAAAGAAGTTGACCAAAGAATAGAAGAGTTGAATTTTCTTATTAAGAGTTTAGTGAAAAATGGAGTTGTTTTATACTTAGGTGATCTTAAATGGGTTGCTGATTATAGAGCTAATTATGGTGAAAGGAGAATTATTAGCTATTATTGTTCTGTGGAGCATATGATTATGGAAATTGGGAGATCGGTATGTAGTTTTTGTGAAAATGAGAAATTTTTGCTTGTGGGAATTGCAACTTTTCAGAGTTATATGAGATGCAAAAGTGTTAACAATTCATTGGAATCTATTTGGGTTTGCATCCTGTTACTGTGCCTGGTGGAAGTTTGGGCCTCAGTTTCAACCATGACAGGTAAAAACATTTAATTCGGTAATGTTGGAGTTATCTTATTGTTAGGATAATCTTATTAGACATTATGTTATAGTATCATGCATATTGAAAAGAATTGTTTTGACATGATTTTTCAATTTGAGTCTTGATTGGACTAGGTGTTTGGATGATATTTTGGTTGACGTTGGAAAAAATTAGTATTTTAAAATTAAAGTTATGTTAAAATATTAATTTCATTTTATGTAAAAGAATAGGCATTGGTCATTTAATTTTCTTATTTTCCTCTGTGCTTCACCTTTCTTTGAGGTGCATATTTGTCCAAATGCTTATGTATCAAAATCTCGGAATGACATTAACAAAATATTTGTACTTGAGTTAAGGACTAAAAGTTTATCGATTGATTCTTATACTTTGCATTTTTATGTATCAAAGTGATGCGGCTAGTGGACCCGTTTCACCTATGGATGTAAGGAGATCACGCGATGATAGTGATCTTATTGACATTCCTTGATTTCATTGCATTTGTTTTGGATATTCAATTATGATGATGTAATTATGTGGTTGGAGTGAATCATAGAATATTGAAGGTTTTGTGTTTAAATTTGATTTTGTATTTTGAAGATACTAGTTAATGTTAAAAATTTAGCGTTTGAAGATATTGATGTTGAAAATTTAATTTTAAATTTTAATGTTTAATGTCTTTTTGATATGCTTGTCAATTACAATGTTTAATTACTTTGTTGTATTAATAATATATGAATTGAACAAATATTGAATTGTAGGTTATGCCTAAAGAACAATTAAATTTGAGCTAAAATTAAAATCTATAATTAGTTATTGAAAATTAATGGGCCCTACTAATTAAAAAAATAATAATTGCGGAGGTTTTAACCTCCGCAATTTTTAAATAAAATTTTATTATAAAAAATAAATTTAGAATAACGGGGTTCAACAACCACAACAAATTAATTACGGGGGTTGCAACCGCCACAAAGTAACCGCCGTAACTTAATTATGGGGGTAAAAAAAAACCGCTGCAAATTGTTTGTGCCGGCTCATACTGTGGGGGGTTTTGGGAACTGTCAAAATTACATTTTGCGGGGATTTTAAGACCCAGCAAACCATAAAATTAACCCCCACAATTTGACCCCTTTTTTGTAGTGCTTTCACTTTCGAATAAGGCTAAAATGGGGAATACTGATTTCATGTGGTAGGGACCAGGTACCAGATACGTATGGCATATTAATAAAGGGAAGAAATGATGGTGCATATTGATAAGGGAAGTATGATAAGGCTCAATAGCAGGGGAAAGTAAATGAGTTGTGTTTTTGATAACAAATGACAACAAGGGACTAGGTCTCTATGTTGCATTATGATGGAAGCATAGTGTTGTATGATAGGGTGAACATTCATCTTTACTAGTGGTAATGAATGAGTATTGATGCTCAAAACTCTGTAGTTTCTGTATCATCATCAAAAATGGGGAAAATTTTTATATTTTATTTTGATGATGAGCAATTGACTTCAAGGGACCAAGTCCCTGGATGGTCAAAGCTACAGTATAGCTAGCACGTGTCTACACAGTTTTGTCCTCTAGTGTAACAAACTATGCAGGAGAAGTATGTACAATTTTGGACACCTAGTCCAATGATATTTCAACCATAATCATTAGTAATCTATAAAAGGAAAAGTATGTTTCTCTGTCAAGTGGTTTACACAGATTGAAAAGGGTAAAAAGAGAAAAAGGTAAAAACTCAATTTTAGCTTAAGTTCTGAGTCTTTGTGTGCTAAAATACCAAATATTCCTAGTCCAGTTTAAATATTTCAATGAATTACTCAGTATATAAGAGAAACAATTTTTACTTTTTGTTTTGAGAGTACTTAGGTAGAGTTGCCTAAGCTTAATGCTGGTTCGAGTTAATCAGTATTGAGAGTGTCTTGACAGATTTGGCAAGCTAGGCTTGTAGTAGAGTTATTACAAGTAGGAGAAACCTAGAGTTAGGTTCAAGTTGAGTCTTTAATCCATAGTTTGATTATAGTGTATTTTAGAGAGATTGTAAGGGCAAGCCGTGATTTTTCCTTTCTAGAGTAAAGGGGTTTCCACGTTAAATCTTGTGTCTTTTAAGTTACTTACACTGGTTTGTGTTCCAGGTTAGTTTACTATTTAATTGCTTGTGATTGTCTTTGAGGGACCTGGTCTCTCACTATGTGGTACAACCCCTAAGATTTCAATAGAATGTTTAACACCTCAAACTAATCTAATGAAAGTTAAGCCTTAACCTACCTTGACCGTTGAATGAGCCTAGACCCCTCGACAAGAAGCCTTTAATTTTTGTGTGGCCATTCTCAAAATGAATTTAGTCTATAAAAATGTAATCTACATGTCAATAGGAGTCTAACATTACCCATATTATCCGCTTTCATTTTTGTTCTAAAAATACTTTGAAAATAAACCACAAATTAAAAAGGGTGGAACTGGAACTTTTATTAAAAAATCAAGGTTCTATACTTTAACGGGTCTTTTGATAAAAAAAAGGTTATCCTGGGATAATTGATATCTAAACTAGCTATCCCAGGATTATTTATTCGGCCATATATATTGCATAACTTAGCCCATCACAATGGTATAAATTGGGATAAATAATCTCGAGACTAAATAATACCTCCAACCAAACATAGGATAAAATAATTTTTGATTAGATCGCAGAATATTGTACTAAAACATCATATCAAATGACTTATATGGGTTCTAAATATGAAAATTCATCCAACAATAAGTTAAAATAGAGCTTAAAATCATTTCAGAAACCATTTTCTCACTTTATCGGATGAAACCCTAAAATCACAGGTTTAAAAATTTATCATTGAAGTTGATTTTGAATTAAAATCAATGGTTAATGATTGGAATTAGTTTTAGAAGTTCACTCAAACAAGTATAATGAAAAAGTCTTTTCAAAATCAATTATCCTGAGGTATTAATGCTAAACGGGAAAATAGACTAGGAATTATAAACACAAGGTATTTATACTGTTTTATGAATATCACCCTACTATTACAACACCCTCTATGTGATTGTAAGGGTCAAGATTAAAATAATATAAAATTAGGTGTCACGATCCTAAGGTTGGGACTCATGATCATTTTTTGTAATCAAATCGATCCACTAGGTAACTCTTTACTATTACAACGAGTAAGATGATCGAGCTGCATAATTTTCGAGATGCGTTCATACAATCATGATGAAGTACTTCAGATTTATTCATACCCTATATAAATAATCTCATTATGCTACTAGGATAATTTTTACATACTTTCGATGCTTAAACAATGAAAATGCAAGAACATTGGTGTGTATTAGTGGATATGTTGTGTTTGTTAAGTGTTTTATAGGAAAATAGGCTTTGTTAATGAAGGAAAAGAAATCTAAATTTGGTTTCTTAAGGAGCAAAGTTTTGGGTCATGACTCATCAAATCTCCCAACTAGTCATTCCATGATCGATTTCGAGAAGAAAGGCTAAGGTCCCATAGATATAGTACTAAAAGTCAATTATAAAGACCCTTCCCAATGAGTAGTCATGAGATTTGATGAATCCTGGTGACTCGTCCTGAGTAGCCAAAAGGCAAAGTAGCTGAAGGATGATAAGGGAAATACAGAGGCGAGGAGTCTACTTCAAGAGTTGTCATAATGCATGATGAGTCCTTTATACATGTGCTGAGAAGCCTTCCAGAATGTTCTTAAAAGTTAACAAATTAGGTTCCAGTGTAAACAAATCATCCAACAGCTCCTTACGACCACCTGATAGGTCATTACCTAAGGCATCACTAGTCTGACTGGAAACCAAACAACCCTTTAACATACATCATGAGTCCTTGCTAGGTCCAATGACTCATGAAAACTGCCGGTCCTACTTTGAAACTTACTTTAGGATAAAATTTAATTAATATCTTTAAAAATTCCTTAAGTTTAATTTAATGAAAAAGTAATACTACTTATTGTTAGTTTGAATATGCCTTTTTAAGGATAGTTAAACATATTCATTTTGGAAATTAATCATAGTTGAGAGTTTTGGTTTATTCTATCTTCTTGCAAATGCGTAGTTATCTCTTCTCTAAATTATTATTGTGATACTACAATTATGCATAGCTAAATCCCACAACTAGGGTTGTGGGAACCATGATATAATAATAAAGAAGGGTTTAAAGGCATTGTGATTCTAAACAGTTATGAGTTCAAGCATTATTATTTCTTTTTCTTTTATTTCTTTCTAACGACATATGATGTTACATCACAACTATATTCTATACTTACTTGAACCTAGAGAGGTAGATATTAGAAAAAAGGAATCCATAATTGAGGCATAGGGCTATTAACCTTTACTTAACAACTTGAGTTGTGTCTCAAATGTAATTTTGAATCAAAGATAAGAGTTAGATTGTATAACTCATGAGACCTTTTATGGAAATTGGGATAGTCATCTAATAGGGGTGAAACAACCAATTAGGTGAACTTAACTTATCAATTCTGGATGCTAAGAATCGAGATAGATCACTAGTATGAAGAACCTACAGAGTTATGAAATCATGGTCAACATAGTCCTAGTGTCTCACTCTTATAGATCTAAACCCAAATAATTTTATAATTTCTACTATTAAATAGTTTTATTATTATATCAAAAAAAATCCTACCTACAAAATATTGATTAAAAGGTGCAAATTCTTTATTTGACCTAAGTATTAATCATATTCTTCTTGGGATCGACCCCAACCTTAGTTGGGTTCTATACTTGACTGTGCCCACATCATAATTTTTTGGAGATATAATTTCGGTGACATAAAATTTTAGTGTTGTTGCTGGGAAAATAGATTAGGATTACATCATTGTAATTATTTATCCTTTAATCCTTACTTCCTAATTTTACTCTATCTATTATTTATATCTATTACCTATGTCTACAAGTAATTTATGCTCTATACTCAAAGTCAAGGAAACCCTATGATTCATATAAATTCTAAGTTTAAATGAAGTCTAAGGAGAATGAATAAACAAGGTGATTAGGAAACCCCTAAATCGAAAGCAACTAGTTTAGTGGTTAAAGAGCAAGCTTATGAAGGTACACTATGAGGCACAATGCATAGCGGAACAACAAGTAGATGACAAAAAATCTAGGAAATATTAAATAGACAGGCAAGTAGTATAAGATTTACATATCCAAATCATAAAGTTGATGTTGTTAGAAAAATGAGAAACATAGGTCATAAGCAGTATCAGTATTATAGATATGCTCCTTATTTTGATGAAAATGGTGATGATGTTGATATTAATGATGTGGGTACAACGAGTACTATAGTTCCGCCCACACTAACCAATAGGATAAAATTTCAATCCCTAGCACCATGATAAAATTTCTAAACATGAAAATAGTATTTAGGGGTAATTAAAATAATAATGAAAACTTGCACTTTATGAATATTGTTTATATCTTCAAGACTTATAAATTTCAAGGCATAAATCAAGATGCTATTGCGTTGCGATTATTTCCATCTCTTTGGCCTGTGAAACTACCTAATGGTTGATTGAGCTTCTATATAAATACATCACTAATTGGAAAAAATTAAAGTAAGAAAATTTGGAAAGGTTCTTACCACTATGCTCTATCTTAAATATTACAACTTAAGGATAAGAATTACAACTTTAGAAAACTGAAGATGGAAGCACTATATGAGATAGGGTTGCAGTTTAAGAAGAAGCTATAGTAGTATCTGAATCACAGGATCTCAAATGATACTTTGTTAGAGATACTATACAGATCCTTAAATGCCAACACAAAGGTAGTTTCAAAGAAAACAACAAGAAGATATTTTATGAGCCATACTTAGGATAATACAACCTTGATATCTGACTGAGTGACCAGGATAAATAAGGTATGGCACACAAGAGAAGTGGATGTAAAATCCAACACTAATGTCATTGGGAAGAGTGAGCAACCATATAGAAAGGAGGACGAGCAATATCAATATATTATTCACATGAAGACCAGCACGAACATGCTTGCCAAGAAATTTATGGGAGTTAGATTTGAAAAAGTATGTACAGTTGGTTCCCAAAGAAAGATGCTAAGTAGTGATAGTTTAGATACTAAGAAGAAGAAAATATTTTAGAAAGATAGGTGAAGGATTTTTGAGCCAAAATTGAACATTCTAATCAAGACTGTTGAAGCCAACTTCAAAGGAATCATGATCAAAACTATTATAAAGTTAAGAAAAAATAGGGTCGGTACATCGATCGGAGTAGAAAATATGATAGAGGAAGAAATATGGGTATAAAATAATTGATATGTTGCTCCTAGGGGCCAAGATGCAGCATCAACGTTTTGAATCTAAAGAATATGATGGCCAATGTATGAAATTGGTATAGTCTACTAATTATAACTTGAAAAAGATATATGGGGATATTTATAGGATAAACCAAAAAGTTGTCTTACTCCTATATATTGAGTATCTAAAGCAATAGATCAACAAGATGTATGTTCACCTGAACCAAAGACAAAAAGAAACACTCCCTAGTAATACTATTTAAAACTAAAAAATAGCAATCATTGCATTATTATGACTATTAGAAGTAGAAAGAGGATAGCTGATACACCAATATTAAACAGTGGTAGGTGATGTCGAACCTAACATGGTTGATAATGATAAGGACACTAATTCTAATAATTTGATAATTGAAGTTGAGATATTTATGAAAGTATCTCCAATTGATGGAAAATAAAAAATTATTAAAAACATGAAGAAATACGATCCTAAAAATTGAAAAACCAATTCCATGACATTCTCTAACTTTCCCTTAATGGAGGAAGAACAAGTTTAAAAAATATAAGTATCACAACTTTACTATGATGGTCAAGAAACTGTGTGTGAACATTCCCTTAGTTGAGGAATTTGAGAAAATTCCCATCTATATCAATTCATCAAGTGTCTAGTGACAAAGAATAGGACTATGAGTTTTAAGACTTCTGATGATTTACACCATTATTCTTCAATGTTCGTATCGTCATTAGTTCAAAAAAAATAAAAATACGGAAGCATTCATTAGTTTAGGTAAAATAAAGGCCTTTAATTTTGAAAAGCCTCTATGTGATCTAGTAGAAAGTAGTAATCTGATGCCACTTGCAGTATTCAGACAGTTGTACTTGGGAGCCGACGCTTTGTTTTTAATGCAACACCTTATGTATGATCACACTTTTAAAAGGCACGTGGGTATATTTTATGATGTTTTGGTGAAAGTTAAAGAATTCATCATTCTTATTGATTTTGTTATTCTTGATTATGAGGTTGATTTTAAGGTCCCTATCATCCCGAGGTGACCATTCTTGGCAATTAGACGAGAACTGGTTGATATGAAGTCTAAACAAGTTAAGTTAAATAATGAAGAAGCAATGTTCAACGTGTGTTGGAAGGAAGCAAAATTTCATGAGAGTCATTTTTTTATTGGTGTTATTGATGAGAAGAAGCCTATTGTGCCATTTGTGAAGTGGTTTAGTTTTGAGAAACTAGCCGTAGGAATTTTAATGGAGAGAATATTAAAGGGAATGAAGAGATGGACAATGCAGTTGTTGTGATGGAATCTTAAAATTGAGCTCCAAAATTTTTAGATTTGGACCTGAATAATCATGTGACAACTCATGCAATCCAGTCCATGGAGGAGCCTCTATGCATGGAGTTGAAGACTCTTCCTTCAAACTTGAGGTATACATTCATGGGAGCCAACAATACTTTGCTAGTTATAATTGTTGCTGATGTTGTTTAGTGGAAAGTTATCATGACCTGATTTATA
The DNA here is from genome assembly GCF_002878395.1 of Capsicum annuum. Lineage (NCBI taxonomy): Eukaryota > Viridiplantae > Streptophyta > Magnoliopsida > Solanales > Solanaceae > Capsicum > Capsicum annuum. The sequence goes on along the minus strand of NC_061115.1, from coordinate 127,331,595 downwards.
AATTATGATGGCACTTACTTTATCCACCAGTAGGTAAGACAAACCGTGACCTGAAGCTATAAGAAATAGGCTAACTTAGTGGAATATGTCCTAAAAGCTGTAAATCAACATTTAAATAGTTAAAACAATGGTAAAGTAGTCTTAACAGTATAATAGATAAACTAACAACAACCATCCCAAGACTCAGTTATGTCGGTACAAGAGCTATTACAAATGAACTATAAGTACTGAATAGTCAAATACAATTTGTCTCAAAAATGAAAGACAAGAATAGATAAATAGAAGAAAAAATGGAACTTTGACTCCGAGAGCTCACCCAATCTAAAAAATCAACCCTGTACGAGAATCAAATCAACGACAACAAGTAATACTTAGATTAGCACCAAGAGGTACAAAAGTTTTGTATGAGTATGTTGCGCCCAAGAGCATACACAAGTGTACTTGGTCCACCAAATAGTAAAATGGCCTTAATAAAGCCAAGTATTGATCCCACAGGGACTTGTGTTAAACAAGTATCCAATTCTAGTTCAGCTATCAAGATTTAAGAAAGTGCTAAAGTAACCAAAATTGTTTGAGATTTGTAAACTAAAAAAAACTACAAAATGGGTAAAGTAAAGGGTCTTGGACAATATTATGGAAAACCCAAGTGTAAGGCACTACAAAAGTCATAATCTACTATATAACTTCATCGGTTAGGCTAATTATTTTGTTTGTTGGTTCTCAGAGTTGATATTATGACTATGGCCTTCTGAACCTCTAATCAACTATCTAAATTAGCCCCAAAACTACATTATTGAGTGAGGATGCAAGAACTAAGTTAAATGCATTTATATTCATCCCGTGTATAAACCAAATAGTGTGTATTAGGTATATTACTATCCTAAACACAAATAATAACTTCATTCACTTAGAAGATTACAATCCTATTCCATCTATCCCACATTCTACCCTATCATTCATCCTTTCGAGTTCATAACAGAGTTATAAATGTATTCCAAGGTTTGTGAATCCTTAAAATAGTGATAAAAAGGATAAATAAACCACCAACCATTATAAATAACCAAAACCAATTCTATTAATGACAAGAGTACTCATGTTCTTGTCCTTAACCTCAAAAAGGTTGTTTATCCACCCATGGACTTACACATAATCACAAGCAATGAATACTTGATATAATCAATAAATACACAGAAATAAAGGAATAAAACCCTAATTTAAGCCTCCTAAATTTTATTTCAAATCCCCAAGGTCGTCCATGGTGTTTACACAAGTGTTTAAGTGTTATTTTTTAGGACACAAGATGTCGTTGTTAACATAGGACCGTGCCACGCCAATATCATGCCATCTTGATTGGACTAGGTGTTTGGATGATATTTTGGTTGAAGTTGAAAAAAAAAATAGTATTTTAAAATTAAAGTTGCATTCAAATATTAATTTCATTTTATGTAAAAGAATAGGCATTGGTCGTTTAATTTTCTTATTTTCCTCTGTGCTTCACCTTTTTTGAGGTGCATACTTGTCCAAATGCTTATGTATCAAAATCTCGGAATGACATTAACAAAACATTTGTACTTGAGTTAAGGACTAAAAGTTTATCGATTGATTCTTATACTTTGCATTTTTATGTATCCAAGTGATACGGCTAGTGGACTCGTTTCACCTATAGATGTAGGGGGATCACGCGATGTTAATGATCTTCATGACATTCCTTGATTTTGTTGCATTTGTTTTGGATATTCAATTATTATATTCAATTATGATGATGTAATTATGTGGTTGGAGTGAATCATAGAATATTGAAGGTTTTGTGTTTAAATTTCATTTTGTACTTTGAAGATACTAGTTAATGTTAAAAATTTAGCGTCTGAAGATGTTAATGTTGAAAATTTAATTTTAAAGTTTAATGTTTAATGTATTTTTGATATTCTTGTCAATTACAATGTTTAATTACTTTGTTGTATTAATAATATATGAATTGAAAAAATATTGAATTGTAGGTTATGCCTAAAGAACAATTAAATTTGAGCTAAAATTGTAATCTATAATTAGTTATTGAAAATTAATGGGCCCCTACTAATTAAAAAAAATAATAATTGAAGAGGTTTTAACCTCTGCAATTTTTAAATAAAAATTTATTATAAAAAATATAAATTTAGAATAATGGGTGTCAATAACCGCCACAAATTAATTACGGGGGTTGCAACCGCCGCAAAGTAATCGTCGCAACTTAATTATGGGGTAAAAACAATAGCTGCAAATTGTTTGTGACAGCTAATATTGTGGGGATTTTAAGTCCCTGTAAATCATAATTAACCCCCGCAATTTGACCCCTTTTTTGTAGTGCTTTCACTTTTCAATAAGGTTAAAATGGGGAATACTGATTTCATGTGGTAGGGACCAGGTACCAGATGAGTATGGCATATTAATAAAGGGAAGAAATGATGGTGCATATTTATAAGGGAAGTATGATAAGGCTCAATAGCAGGGGAAAGTAAATGAGTTGTGTTTTTGATAACAAATGACAACAAGGGACTAGGTCTCTATGTTGCAATATGATGGAAGCATAGTGTTGTATGATAGGGTGAACATTCATCTTTAGTAGTGGTAATCACAGTGATTAAATGTGATGAATGAGTATTGATGCTCAAAACTCTGTGGTTTCTGTATCATCATCAAAAATGGGGAAAATGGTTGTATTTTATTTTGATGATGAGCAATTGACTTCAAGGGACCAAGTCCCTGGATGTTCAAAGCTACAGTATAGCTGGCACGCGTCTACGCAGTTTTTTCCTCTAGTGTAACAAACTATGCGGGTGAAGTATGTACAACTTTAGACACCTAGTCCAATGACATTTCAACCATAATCATTAGTAATCTATAAAAGGAAAAGTATGCTTCTCTGTCAAGTGGTTTACACAGACTGAAAAGGGTAAAAAGAGAAAAAGGTAAAAACTCAATTTTAGCTTAAGTTCTGAGTCTTTGTGTGCTAAAATACCAAATATTCATAGTCCAGTTTAAGTCTTTAAATGAATTACTCAGTATATAAGAGTAACGATTTTTTATTTTTGTTTTGAGAGTACTTAGGTAGAGTTGCCTAAGCTTAATGCTGGTTCGAGTTAATCAGTATTGAGAGAGTCTTGGTAGATTTGGAAAGCTAGGCTTGTAGTAGAGTTATTACAAGTAGGAGAAACCTAGAGTTAGGTTCAAGTCGAGTCTTTAATCCAAAGTTTGATTATAGTGGATTTTAGTGAGATTGTAATGGCAAGCCGTGATTTTTCCTTCCTAGAGTAAAGGGGTTTCCACGTTAAATCTTGTGTCTTTTAAGTTACTTGGATTGATTTGTGTTCCAGGTTAGTTTACTATTTAATTGCTTGTGATTAACTTTGAGGGACCTGTTCCCTCACTATGTGGTACAACCCCTAAGGTTTCAATAGAATGGTTAACACCTCAACCTAATCTAATGAAAGTTAAGCCTTAACCTACCTTGACCGTTGAATGAGCCTAGACCCCTCAACAAGAAGCCTTTAATTTTTGTGTGGCCATTCTCAAAATGAATTTAGTCTATAAAAATGTAATCTACATGACAATAGGAGTCTAACATTACCCATATTATCCACTTTCATTCTAGTTCTAAAAATACATTGAAAATAAACCACAAATTAAAAAGGGTAGAACTGGAACTTTATTAAAAAATCAAGGTTCTATACTTTAAGGGGTCTATTGATAAAAAAAAGGTTATCCTAGGATAATTGATATCAAAACTAGCTATCCCAGGATTATTTATTAGACCATATATATTGGATAACTTATCCCATCACAATTGTATAAATTGGGATAAATAATCTCGAGACTAAATAATACCTCCAACCAAACATAGGATAAAATAATTTTTTATTAGATTGCAGAATATTATACAAAAACCTCATATCAAATGACTTATATGGGTTCTAAATATGAAAATTCATCCAACAATAAGTTAAAATAGAGCTTAAAATCATTTCAGAAACCATTTTCTCACTTTATCGGATGAAACCCTAAAATCACAGGTTTAAAAATTTATCATTGAAGTTGATTTTGAATTAAAATCAATGGTTAATGATTGGAATTAGTTTTAGAAGTTCACTCAAACAAGTATAATGAAAAAGTCTTTTCAAAATCAATTATCCTGAGGTATTAATGCTAAACGGGAAAATAGACTAGGAATTATAAACACAAGGTATTTATACTGTTTTATGAATATCACCCTACTATTACAACACCCTCTATGTGATTGTAAGGGTCAAGATTAAAATAATATAAAATTAGGTGTCACGATCCTAAGGTTGGGACTCATGATCATTTTTTGTAATCAAATCGATCCACTAGGTAACTCTTTACTATTACAACGAGTAAGATGATCGAGCTGCATAATTTTCGAGATGCGTTCATACAATCATGATGAAGTACTTCAGATTTATTCATACCCTATATAAATAATCTCATTATGCTACTAGGATAATTTTTACATACTTTCGATGCTTAAACAATGAAAATGCAAGAACATTGGTGTGTATTAGTGGATATGTTGTGTTTGTTAAGTGTTTTATAGGAAAATAGGCTTTGTTAATGAAGGAAAAGAAATCTAAATTTGGTTTCTTAAGGAGCAAAGTTTTGGGTCATGACTCATCAAATCTCCCAACTAGTCATTCCATGATCGATTTCGAGAAGAAAGGCTAAGGTCCCATAGATATAGTACTAAAAGTCAATTATAAAGACCCTTCCCAATGAGTAGTCATGAGATTTGATGAATCCTGGTGACTCGTCCTGAGTAGCCAAAAGGCAAAGTAGCTGAAGGATGATAAGGGAAATACAGAGGCGAGGAGTCTACTTCAAGAGTTGTCATAATGCATGATGAGTCCTTTATACATGTGCTGAGAAGCCTTCCAGAATGTTCTTAAAAGTTAACAAATTAGGTTCCAGTGTAAACAAATCATCCAACAGCTCCTTACGACCACCTGATAGGTCATTACCTAAGGCATCACTAGTCTGACTGGAAACCAAACAACCCTTTAACATACATCATGAGTCCTTGCTAGGTCCAATGACTCATGAAAACTGCCGGTCCTACTTTGAAACTTACTTTAGGATAAAATTTAATTAATATCTTTAAAAATTCCTTAAGTTTAATTTAATGAAAAAGTAATACTACTTATTGTTAGTTTGAATATGCCTTTTTAAGGATAGTTAAACATATTCATTTTGGAAATTAATCATAGTTGAGAGTTTTGGTTTATTCTATCTTCTTGCAAATGCGTAGTTATCTCTTCTCTAAATTATTATTGTGATACTACAATTATGCATAGCTAAATCCCACAACTAGGGTTGTGGGAACCATGATATAATAATAAAGAAGGGTTTAAAGGCATTGTGATTCTAAACAGTTATGAGTTCAAGCATTATTATTTCTTTTTCTTTTCTTTCTTTCTTATGACATATGATGTTACATCACAACTATATTCTATACTTACTTGAACCTAGAGAGGTAGATATTAGGAAAAGGGAATCCATAATTGAGGCATAGGGCTATCAACCTTTACTTAACAACTTGAGTTGTGTCTCAAATATAATTTTTAATCAAAGACAAGAGTTAGATTGTATAACTCATGAGACCTTTTATGCAAATTGGGATAGTCATCTAATAGGGGTGAAACAACCAATTAGGTGAACTGAGCTTATCAATTCTGGATGTTAAGAATCGAGATGGATCACTAGTATGAAGAACCTACAGAGTTCTGAAATCATGGTCAACATAGTCCTAGTGTCTTACTCTTATAGATCTAAACCCAAATAATTTTATAATTTCTACTATTAAATAGTTTTATTATATATCAAAAAAAATCCTACCTACAAAATATTGATTAAAAGGTACAAATTCTTTATTTGACCTAAGTATTAACCATATTCTTCTTGGGATCGACCCCAACCTTAGTTGGGTTCTGTACCTGACTGTGCCCACATCATAATGTTTTGGAGATATAATTTCGGTGACATAAAATTTTAGTGTTGTTGCTGGGAAAATAGATTAGGAATACATCATTGTAATTATTTATCCTTTAATCCTTATTTCCTAATTTTACTCTATCTATTATTTATATCTTTTACCTATGTCTATAAGTAATTTATTCTCTATACTCAAAGTCAAGGAAACCCTATGATTCATATAAATTCTAAGCTTAAATGAAGTCTAAGGAGAATGAATAAACAAGGTGATTAGGAAACCCCTAAATCGAAAGCAACTAGTTTAGTGGTTAAAGAGCAAGCTTATGAAGCTACACTATGAGGCACAATGCATAGCGGAACAACAAGTAGATGACAAAAAATCTAGGAAATATTAAATAGACAGGCAAGTAGTATAAGATTTACATATCCAAATCATAGAGTTGATGTTGTTAGAAAAAGGAGAAACATAGGTCATAAGCAGTATAGGTATTATAGATATTCTCCTTATTTTGATGACAATGGTGATGATGTTGATATTAATGATGTGGGTACAACGGGTGCTATAGTTCCGCCCACACTAACCAATGGGATAAAATTTCAGTCACTAGTACCATGATAAAATTTCTAAACATGAAAAGAGTATTTAGGGGTAATTAAAATAATTATGAAAACTTGCACTTTATGAATATTGTTTATAACTTTAAGACTTATAAGTTTTAAGGCATAAATCAATATGTTATTGCATTGCGATTATTTCCATCTCTTTGGCCTGTGAAACTACCTAATGGTTGATTGAGCTTCTATATAAATACATCACTAATTAGAGGAAATTAAAGCAAGCATTTTTGGAAAGGTTCTTACCACTATGCTCTATCTTAAATATTACAACTTAAGGATAAGGTTTACAACTTTAGAAAACTTAAGATGGAAGCACTATATGAGATAGGGTTGCAGTTTAAGAAGAAGCTGTAGTAGTATCTGAATCACAGGATCTCAAATGATACTTTGTTAAAGATATTATACATATCCTTAAATGCCAACACAAAGGTAGTTTCAAAGAAGATAACAAGAAGATATTTTATGAGCCATACTTAGGATAATACAACCTTGATATCTGATTGAGTGACCAGGATAAATAGGGTATGGTACAAAAGAGAAGTGGATGTAAAATCCAACACTAATGTAACTGGGAAGAGTGAGAAACCATACAGAAAGGAGGATGAGCAATATCAATATATTATTCACATGAAGACCAGCACGAACATGCTTGCCAAGAAATTTATGGGAGTTAGATTTGAAAAGGTATATACAGTTGGTTCCCAAAGAAAGATTCTAAGTAGTGATAGTTTAGAAACTAAGAAGAAGAAAATATTTTAGACAGATAGGTGAAGGATTTTTGAGCCAAAATTGAACGTTCTAATCAAGACTGTTGAAGCCAAGTTCAAAGGAACGGTCAAAACTATTATAAAGTTAAGTAAAATTAAGGTAGGTACATTGATAGGAGTAGAAAATATGATAGAGGAAGAAATATAGGTATAAAATAATAGATATGTTGCTCCTAGGGGCTAAGATGCAGAGTCAACATTTTCAATCTAAAGAATATGATGGCCAATATATGAAATTTGTATAGTCTACTAATTATAACTTGAAAAAGATATATGGGGATATTTCTAGGATAAATAAAAAAGTTGTCTCACTCCTATATATTAAGTATCTAAAGCAATAGATCAACTAGATGTATGTACACCTGAACCAAAGACAAAAAGAAACACTCCCTAGTAATACTATTTAAAATTAAAAAATAGCAATCGCTGCATGATTATGACTATTCGAAGTAGAAAGATGATAGCTGATACACCAATATTATATAGTGGTAGGTGATGTCGAACCTAACATCGTTGATAATGATAAGGTCACTAATTCTAATAATTTGATAATTGAAGTTGAGCTGTCTATGAAAGAATCTCCAATTGATGGAAAATAAAAAATTATTAAAAATATAAAGAAATAAGGTCCTAAAAGTTGAAAAACCAATTCCATGACATTCTTCAACTTTCCCTTAATGGAGGAAGAACAAGTTTAAAAAATATAAGTATCACAACTTTACTATGATGGTCAAGAAACTGTGTGTGAACATCCCCTTAGTTGAGGCATTTGAGAAAATTCCCATCTATATCAATATCATCAAGGGTCTAGTGACAAAGAATAGGCCTATGACTTTTAAGACTTTTGATGATTTGTACCATTATTCTTCAATGTTCGTATCATCATTAGTTCCAAAAAATAAAAATACTGAAGCATTCATTAGTTTATATAAAATAGAGGCCTTTAATTTTGAAAAGCCTCTATGTGATCTAATAGAAAGTAGTAATCTGATGCAAATGGGTATATTTTATGATGTTTTGGTGAAAGTTAAAGCATTCATCATTCCTATTGATTTTGTTATTCTTGATTATGAGGTTGATTTTAAAGTCCTTATCATCCCGAGGTGACCATTCTTAGCAATTAGATGAGAACTGGTTGATATGAAGTCTAAACAAGTTAAGTTATATAATGAAGAAGCAATGTTCAACGTGTGTTGGAAGGAAGCAAAATTTCATGAGAGTCATTTTTTTATTGGTGTTGTTGATGAGAAGAAGCCTATTGTGCCATTTGTGAAGTGGTTTAGTTTTGAGAAACTAGCCGTAGGAATTTTAATGGAGAGAATATTAAAGGGTATGAAGAGATGGACAATGCACTTTTTGGGATGGAATCTTAAAATTGAGCTCCTAAATTTTTAGATTTGGACCTGAATAATCATGTGACAACTCATGCAATCCAGTCCATGGAGGAGCCTCTATGCATGGAGTTGAAGACTCTTCCTTCAAACTTGAGGTATACATTCATGGGAGCCAACAATACTTTGCTAGTTATAATTGTTGCTGATGTTGTTAAGTGGAAAGTTATCATGAATTAATTTATGAGTTATGATGGCACTTACTTTATCCTGCCAGTAGGTAAGCCAAACCGTGACCCGAAGCTATAAGAAATGGGCTAACTTAGTGGAATATGTCCTAAAAGCTGTCAATCAACATTTAAATAGTTAAAATAATAGTAAAGTAGTCATAACAGTCTAATAGATAAAACAACAACAACCATCCCAAGACTCAGTTATGTCGGTACAAGAGCTATTACAAATGAACTATAAGTACTGATTAGTCAAATACAATTTGTCTAAAAAATAAAAGACAAGAAATCGATAAATAGAAGAAAAAATAGAACTTTGACTTCAAGAGCTCACCCAATCTCCAAAATCAACCCTGTACGAGCATCACATCAGCGACAACAACTAATACTTAGATTAGCACCAAGAGGTACAAAAGTTTTATATGAGTATGTTACGTCCAAGAGCATACACAAGTGTACTTAGTCCACCAAGTAGTAAAATGGCCTTAATAAAGCCAAGTATCGATCCCACATGGACTTGTGTTAAACAAGTATCCAATTCTAGTTCAACTATCAAGATTTAAGAAAGTGCTAAAGTAACCAAAAGAGCTTGAGATTTGTAAACTAAAAGAAAAGTACAAAATAGGTAAAGTAAAGGTTCTTGGACAATATTATGGAAAACCTAAGTGTAAGGCACTACGAAAGTCATACTCTACTATATAACTTCATCGGTTAGGCTAATTATTTTGTTTTTTGGTTCTCGGGGTTGAAATTATAACTATGGCCTTCTGAACCTCTAATCAACTATCTAACTTAGCCCCAAAACTACATCATTGAGCGAGGATGCAAGAACTAAGTTAAATACATTTATATTCATCCCGTGTATAAAACAAATAGGGTGTATTAGGTATATTACTATCCTAAACACAAATAATAACTTCATTCACTTAGAAGATTACAATCCTATTCCATCTATCCCACATTCTACCCAATGTGTCCAAAATGTCCTAATTCGCACAAGCCTGGTCCCATACTTTTGTCCTTCAAATCCAAGTTATGTGGTGTTGTTTTATCTTGATTTACAGCTTTTATAGTATCCATATATCCTCATGTACAACCCACCAAGCACCTAAAACATTAAACATCACAAATTAGAGCTCAAAAACATACACAATTAAAGAGGATGAACTAGTAAAGGACATGGCTCAAGCTAAGAGTACTAGTTTTATCCTTTCATTCTTAAATTAGTATTTTTGACTCCAAATTCATTATGAAAACATATTATACACTACATTTAAATAACATAACATTTATATTCTAATTTATAGAAGAATCAACCCATTAAGCACAAGATAAATCCTCAAAAAAAGGCTAATGAAGCTTGGATAACAACACCGAGGTGCATAAATTCACCTGAAATTAGGGTATGAAAACCATGGATACTCAGTAGGCAGTATCATCTGAATGAGCTGAATTATGCTATAAATACAATAAGATACAAGATAAAGTAAGCTACAATAATGAAAAAGACAAACCTAGAAATACGCTCCAACACTGTTGTGCATAAGTAAATAAATAAATACTAACATGTAACATAAAGATCACACAATTATAGCTACTAAATTGGATCCTACAAGACAATAAACACAAAAAAGTAAATAACCCAATGAAGGCCCCCCCATAAGCCCAGAGATATAAACAAAGAGAAATAAGCAACCGGAGATTCATAACTCTACTGAATATTATCTAGAACCATCAAACTATCCATACCAAATCTTATCATTCCCAACTCCCAATACAAGACTCGAGTAGAAACTCATGTCATCATCATCATCATATCTTCCTCAATAGTATTAACATCATAACATTATTTACTGGATTAAAACTATAACTCATATATCAATATCATCATCAATTGACAGACGTGAATAGAAATTTATATAAATATACCATAACCATATGTGCAACTACTCAAAATTTTGGTCCTTGAAAAAATTTCCTGAAACTATATCCCCACTGCCTAGACTATAACTCCTTCTTACAAGTCGTAGGGAGTCTTAATGTGTCGTACGACCCTAACCATAGCCTGAACTATGTGTGTACTGTGTTTCCTATACTGATTATGAGTGGATCGTAGTGATTCTTAAACACTCTATATGAATCACATAGTATAAATCACAGGGTGACCTATGTGAGGCCCAAAATAGTCCTATCTTGGATACGACTTGGACCCTATGAGTCGTAGGGTCATGATATGAGTTGTTTGGTGTAAGTTTTAAGGTCGACAATATATGTTCCCCATGTCACTATTTTGGTTACAAATTATGGTACGAGTCATAAGGTGTGTCAATGAGTCATCATGAGACTCGTAATGGCTGGCGATAATTTTTTAGCTTTCAAGTTAAGGGCTCTTTGGAAATTTCCCTCTTTACCCACTTAGACCACACATTTCTAGGGGTCAATTCAATGTTCTTCTCCATAATTGAGAATCCTTCAGGCATGTTACTCTTCCCTATGTATTATTTATAAGAGAGTGTGCTTTAAATAGTTATTTATGAGGTATTGATATTGGTTTTAGAATATGGGTTAAGGGTTTTGAATGTTTTTTTTGAACAATGTTTTCCCATAGATTACATATGATTGTTCATGCCTTATTTTTTCTTTGAACTTATGGGTTGCACTAGTATGGAAAATAAACTAGGGGACTGTGATTTCCCATAATTTTTTAATAATGATCCTTAAAGTGGTAATGACCTCAACCTCATGTTGTAAAATTGATTTTGAATATGAAAAGTATGCACATTGAACTACTCTTGAACTATTGCATATTTTAAATTGAACCTTATGGGGTTTTGTAATTCCCTACTATATTATATAATTGAACCAAGGGGGTTTTTAATTCCCCCAAGTGATGATAGTTGTTTTGGCATATTGACGTTACCTTGCAAGTGCAGTTGGTCAGACGATACCAACAGCTTATCACTAAATGTGTATTATGGTTCAAAGAATGGGAATGAAAGATAAAGGTTTTAATGGGGATTAAAAGAGGGTTGTTTAGATGTTTTGTGAAAGTGGAGGTCCCAAGGGACGAACATTGAAAACCACACTTATCGACATTGGGGTCTACATGACCAGGAGATTCGAGTCCCCCTTATTATTATTATATGATTGGGAGCTTTGAGTCCCCTATGTTATATAAATTGGTGCTTAAGTCACCTTTGATTTATGTCGGGAGGTTCAAGTCCCTCATCAGGGTTATGACATATGATTATCCTTTGGTTCGTGCGGATATATGCACTGGGGTCCTTCTAGCTAGAGGACAGCTGGTCCCATATAGACCATGTGTTCCTTGATTATGATGATTATGCTATACAGTCTAGGTTAAGATTTTAAATATTTAAGCTAAGCCTTGTTCCCTATCCCGACGTGTAATATATACATATATATATTTATTTATTTTCATTAGATGATGTACATTGGATTGGCTGATTTTAAATGATTACTCATGACACAATTTTATCCCTTATCAGTGAGTTACATTGTAGTACTTAATCCACTAATCATTTCCAGACACTATATCCCCATGCAATCTAGAAATCGGAGATACTTCTACTTTTTCTATGCAGAGTTCAGTGGATCGGCTTGGTTCATCCATCATCGATGGTGAAGTAGTGAGCTTCCATTCTATCAAAGACTTGGCCATTTCTTCAGTTTCCCTTTTATAGACTATAATTAAAGAGTTCACATTATCATTATCATTAACATTGTCATTGTCATTGTTAGGGTCGGGGAAATGTCTTAACTTAGATTGGTTTTTCAATTTGTTAGAGTCTATATGGATATTATTTTGGTTGGGCATTATTGGTTTACATTTCATAGAATTTGACCTTCATCTATTTTATCTTGTTTTATGTTTGAAATTCAGCCGTTGTTGTGTATTATGTTTCCATTAGCTAGGGAAAAAAAGGGTGGTATCCAATCCTCGGTGGACTTAAGATACCCGTAACAGCCAATCCCTGGTCTGGGTCGTGAAAATATTTCATACAAATAAGCCATATAAGTAAACTATACCAATAAACCATCAGATTTTACCCAGAATTAGCATCACCCCCCAATAAAAAACTAGCATACTCATTAAGTATTCAATGTCATTAATGTTCCAAAAGAATAATTTATAAGGGTAGAGCATGCGTAAATAGGTTTACAAAAGCTAACACAAGTCTTTGCCTGAGGTGGGCCGAGGGGGCCCACTTCTAGTCCCTAAAATCCATTTTAGGCCAATTCTACCCCGGACTAATCTAAGGTTTTTGAATTTATTTCCAGATGTTTACTGAGACCTAATTAGATCTAAGATAGCAATTTATCCAAAACATGAGCAGTTAATTAAAATACACCTAAATTGTGGTTTCAAGATAGCCTAAATAGTCCAATTAACCCAAATATTTCAATAATATCTCCAACACCTAAATCCCACTCCCTATCTAGCCTAATATCATAAGAATACTATGAAATAGCTCAATATATGAAGAGGGTAAACCTAGCCTACATGGATATTGAAGAAAAGCCCGAAGAATGATTTCCCCTTATGGTGACATCCAAGCTATACCTTTACTCTGAATAGGATGCGGTTACTGCCAAATATAGTAAACCAACAAAGGTCAGCGTTGAATCCCAAGGGATACATGAAATTTTAGCTCTTAGCCATTTTAATCAATGGGCAAAATTAGAAAATGAAATGGGTGGATTTGAGTCACAATATCAAACTAGTAGCAACTATTAACATTGGTTGTAATTAGTTGTCAGTGAACACTAGGATTGTGTTTTCCCTAGTTTCTCAACTTTGTAGGCTTATCGTTATTTATTGAACCAAACCGATACCTTAGATGCAGAATTGATAAGTTATATACCTTCTAAAGTCTTTTGGACGAGCAGAAGGATTTCACTCTTTACTTTTTGAGTCTCAGGATGTCACCTTACTCACTCTTATGTTGATCCAAATTAATTATTATCTTTTAAGTCTCTATTCATTAGATGAAATCTAACCATCTTACTTAGACAAAACCTAGTAGCGTTGATCGATAGTTAAACTCCAAATTACTATTTTCATTATCTTTTCCTAGTCACTACTTCTCTTTTGTAGTAAGTAGCAATAATATAGGAGAGATCCTAGCATTTGAAACATTTAGTATGACTATTAAAGTGAAGATGATACAATTCATGCATGGTTATCTGTTCAGAACAACAATAGCACTTCCCCTACATTGTCAATCTGCCAGGGTTTCCACAACCCTAGCTAAGGGTTTTTAGCCGCTTACGTTTTTAAAGTAATCAACAATATTAATGATTGAAATCATAAGATGAAATTTCAATAATCACAAGTAAAATAAAAAAACCTTAAATGAAATAATCAACCAAAATTAATACAAGAGAATTTCAAGACAAAAACTAAATCTCGAAATCAAAATATGTTTGTAAGTATAAAAAGTGCGTAATTTCTACTAAAAACACTTAAGGGGTATGATGTGCTAGGTTTTTGTAGCATATTTAAGACTTTTTAACTTGAAATAATTGTAAGTTCTTAAGTAATTATTGGTGTTTTTGATGTTATTTGTTAAGATTTTATAGGAAAGTCAAGATGCATGGAAATAAATAACAATGGAGCAAAAGAGTAAAATCTAGTACAAGTGAGCTGATATGAGTCTGATGGCATTTCTTTCAAGCCGTCAGAGGTGGTAGCTACCAGAAAAAGGAGTTAGGAAGAACAATGAAGAAGAGTTGCTGGATGAAGGTGACGACATTTGTAATATATCATCACAAGTGTGATAAGCCGTCAGAAGGTACCGTCAAGTGACGCAGAACATGGTGAAATAAGCTGAAGGTCTGACAACATTTGTTACACGCCGTCACAAGTGTGGTAAGCGTCATAGGATAGCATCAGATTAAGGCAGAACAGGTCAAGATGGCATGACTTCTGATGATATATCTGAGACGCCGTCAGAAGCCTGATGACCAACACCAATATAGCATCACCTAAATCTGAGCCCAGCAGTGATTTTTTTATTTTATTACCTTAACTAGGCTTTAGTATAATTAGTATCTTTTAGGGTTTTTAAAGGGGGGATTCATAATTCATCTATCAGACAATTAACCTAGGGAAAGAGGCACGTAACGTTGCTCTCTTACATCAATTATTCTTCTTGTTTTTATCAACTATTTTTGGGCTTCTACCTTGTGATTCAATCGAAGAAACTAATTGTTTTTTTGCATCTAATCGTAAGTTATCCTTATTATTATGAATTCAACTTGTGATTTCGTTCATCAAATCATGAGCGGTCAATTCCACTAGTCGGGGTTATGGGATCCATTGACTAGGATTTGATATGATACTATGTGTTTAATGGATTCAAAGAGTAGTGGAACATATTGAAATTCTGTTGTTTTAACTGAAATCTAGTGTCGTGAATTATCAATAGGTCGTGAATTATCAACAGGGACTCGGAAGCTACTAACCTTCTGGTTAATGATTAGTGTCGTAACTGGATAAATCTACCTGAGATAACATCCCATTGGAAATAGATAAATTATCTATGTTTGAGAGAATTAGATAATAAATTGTCTGGTGAGGTCAAGAGATAAGCGAGATAGTATAATTGTTAGGGATATATTGCTATTCTAATCATTCCGAGAATCTCTGACATTACCTAGTATCTATCAATTCCCGAAAACCTTGGTGAACATAGCTCTGGTTTCCTATTAATATTGATTACAAACATTAATATTGAAGTGACAATATTACTTGATATTTTCAAAACCCTCATCTTAATTTTATATTTTCATACCATTTGTTTGAATTGTACTTGTAGATATAGCTTCAAATTAGATTAATCACCACACACATTGTTCCCTATCGATTCGACCCCGACTCCAAATTTAGGTAAATATATTGACGACGACCGCCTTACACTAATTTGAGATGTAATTTGAGCGTTTTCAAAAATGGCGCCGTTGCCGGGGAACAATTTGGCGTATTGAGTTGGTTTGAAATTGTACCCTACTTTCTTGAATTCAAACTTGTAGATATTTGTTTTTAGTTTTCTTTTATTTCTTGTGTTAGGTAGATTTTTATTCTAATTTACTTATTACTATGGCATCTTGGAATGAACATAAGTTTGGTGGTTGGAAATTGTATATTTATGATCCATGTTCATACTGTGATGGACCTAGTTTTTGCAAGATAGTAAATATGCTCCTCGAAGAAAGATGTGTGCACCATCTCCAGCCTACTGGGAGTATAATTGTTCTTTATGTGGTGGTCAAGATGGACATTGGAGTGACTGCGCAAATGCCCCTTCCCCCTATTACACTAACCCAGGTTCTAGTTCTTCTTATGAATATGATAGGTCTTGTGGTCAAGAAAAGAAACAACGAAGCACTGGAAAGAGTGACATTGAAGTTATGCTTTAACTAATGTTGGATCATATAGATACAACGAATGATACCATATGTGACATACATCAAGACATTAGGGCATTTAACGAGGGAAAAGAAAGGATAGAAGAGATGGATGTCGAGGTCAATCATCCAAAACACTTTTCTACATTATTTTTAGATGAAATCTTGTCTATGGAATCATTTAAAATAATGGAAGAGTGTGACGATAAAGTGAAGGATTGACGATAAAGTGAAAGATTCCTATACTGATGATGAGCTTGATGTTGATCAACCCTAGGAGATTTCCCAACCAATCAAGCCAACCATGAGAGATGATGCCAATATTAAGGGAATGGTGCTAGAGGCAAAAGAAGAAGCCAAGTCAATCTCTTATGAAGACTCTAGCCCAATTCAAAGTAAATACGTTAAGAAGATGAATAAAAGTGAGTGTGTAGAGGATAGTGTAAATTTTTAAGTAGGATTTGTTGGGCCACACTCGAAGCATTTTTCCACATTATGTTTAGATGATATCTTGTCTGTGGAATCATCTAAACTAGTGGAAGACTGTGAAGATGAGGAACAAGAATCTGATATTCTTTATTTTACACTTGATAAACAACATAAAAACATATCTCACTTTAAGGTCGAGTTGTTTACAATGTATCATTCATTACTTGGCTTCTTAATCTTTGTACCACCTCCTTATTAGTGAGGCTAGAAGATGGACTCTAAGTTGGGGGTGAAATTCAAATCCTCAAGGTGGAGGAAAAAGCTGAGTTGGGTCGTGCTGCAACGTTAAACTAAGCTTTTCTTGGGAGACAACCAAAGGTAATTTGTTGTTTGTATTCGTATTATGTGATTGACATCAGATCTTCGCACCCATGGTACCAAAGGTATATTTATAACTCTCTTATTTTGATTTGATGTGTTAGGAACAATGCATGATATTAAGTTGAGGGTGGGACTACTTGTAGGTGTTGATGTCCTCCTGGGGTTTTTGTTGCCATGCCTTTTTTCCCCAGAGTCTTGTTCCTAGTAGAGCCGACATATTTAGGTGTACTGTGTTTATTTTGTGATGTGTTGTGGTTAACTGGAGAAAAATAAGTATCTAGAGCAGTTGACATATTTTTGTTGATTTTTGAGACTGATAAACACCACTCCATTGGTCTTTTTTATAACTGTGTGATATACATTTATGTGTGACCACTGTGCATTTTGTTATGGCATTAGTAATAGTGACATGATATCCACTACAAAACAATCGCATGAACTAGATAGGGAGTATCTTGTGATGCACCTTTATGCCATTGTGTGTGAGATACTACTTAGTTCTCTTTATATGTTAAATCCAGAACATGCCCGGTTAGTCTTACCTTGGTTGAAAGATAGGGGTTAGGAAAGGATCATAAGCCGTTTTTATTTTAAGTCACTTTTTACCTAAATGACCTTCCCTGTATGCATGATATCTCTTGATCCCTATTTTGAGCCTGAATTGACCATTTCTTTCTATGACACCTATCACCTTCCCGTTTAGATCATAATGAACCTGTTTTGGCCTTGGTCCTCTTTAGAAACTGTGCACCTAGACTTAGGTAAATATCCTAAGATGAGGGTGGCTATCATAGACGTGCGTGATGTAAATTGAGTATGAAGAAAGGTAGAATACAAGGAAAAGAATAATTGAAAAAGAATAAAAAGCTGGGTGGTGTGGAAGAAGAATAAGAAAATAAAAATAATGTAAAAGAAAAGCCACATCCATCCTAAATAATGTGTGATCAAGAAAAAGAGAAAAAGAAGAAAAAGGTTAATAAGTGAACCCCAAAAGTTAAGGTAGTGCCAAGGAGGCTTAGTCACTCTAAATTCCATTGAATATCATAGTAGCCTTAGCCTACATTACAAGCCAAAGAAAAGACCTATAGTGATTCTAACTTACCATCTGGACACCTTGGTAATGAAAATAAGGGCAAGCATACGGTATTTGACATCCATTGATTGGAATTTCTTTCTGAGAGTGAGTATCTCTTGACCGTCCCAGCATTGCGATGCTTGAGTTCATATATGAGTGAGGAGGGACTTATTTATTGTAAGGGCACATCAGTTGTATTGCTAGTTGTTTACTTATTTGGGTAGTGTACCTTGTAGATATGCATGGTTATTGTTGCTGAATTGATACCATATCTTGATTCCTTTGGGTCACATTGTTAATCTTCATTGATATGCATAATTGGATTTTTAAGAAATTAAACATGGAGAGTGGCATAAGTTTTGAGCTAAATTGGATAATCAACTGTGATAGGTATCTTATGTGTCTCTTGGTTGAGCATCGTAGTATGGTGTGATGTAGTTGCTTGAGGACAAGCAATTGTTTTAAGTTAAGGGTGTTGATGTGCTAGATTTTTGTAGGACATTTAAGACTTTTTAACTTGAAATAATTGTAAGTTCTTAAGTAATTATTGGTGTTTTTGATGTTATTTCTTAAGATTTTGTAGGAAAGTCAAGATGTATGGAAATAAATAACAATGGAGCAAAAGAGTAAAATCTGGTACAAATGAGCTGATATGAGTCTGATGGCATTTCTTTCAAGCCGTCAGAGGTGGTAGCTACCAAAAAAAGGAGTTAGGAAGAACAATGAAGAAGAGTTGCTGGATGAAGGTGACAACATTCACAATATGTCATTACAAGTGTGGTAACCCGTCAGAAGATGTCGTCAAGTGAGGCAGAACATAGTGAAAAAAGCCGAAGGTCTGACGACATTTGCTACACACCACATAAGTGTGGTAAGACATCATAGGACATCGTTAGAGTGAGGCAGAACAGGTCAAGATGGCATGACTTCTGACAAAATATCTGAGATGCTATCAGAAGCCTGACGACCAACACCAATATGGCGTCACCTAAATCCGAGCCCAGCTGTGATTTTGTTATTTTATTACCTTAATTAGGCTTTAGTATAAATAGCATATTTTAGGGTTCTTAAAGGGGGGATTCATCATTCATCTATCAGACAATTAACCTAGGGAAGAGAGGCACGTAACATTGCTCTCTTACATCAATTATTCTTCTTGTTTTTATCCACTATTTTTGGGTTTCTACCTTGTGATTCCATCAAACAAACTACTTATGGTTTTCCATCTAATCGTAAGTTATCCTTATCATTAAGAATTCAACTTATGATTTCGTTCATCAATCATGAGCGGCTAATTCCATTAGCTGGGGTTATGGGATCTATGGATTAGGGTTTGATATGATACTAGGTGTTTAACGGATTCAAAGAGTAGTGGAACATCTTGAAATTATGTTGTTTTTACTGAAATCTAGTGGTTACAAACATTAGGTTATGCCTTAGGTTTTATTTTCTTCTAACGGAGAAATAGACTAGAGGTCGTGATTTATCAACAGAGACTCGGAGGCTACCAACCTTCTGTTTAATGATTAATGCTGTAACTGGATTAATCTACTTGAGATAACATCCTATTGGAAATAGATAAATTATCTAAGTTCGAGAGAATTAGATGATAAATTGTTTGGTGAGGTCAAGAGATAAGTGAGATAGTATAATCATCAGGGATATTCTGCTTTTCTAATCATTCTGAGAATCTCTGGCATTACCCAGTATCTGTCAATTCCCGAAACCTTGGTGAACATAGCTCTGGTTTCCCATTTATATTGATTACAAACATTAATATTGAAGTGACAACATTACTTAATATTTTCAAAACCCCCATCTTAATTTTATATTTTTGTACCATTTGTTTGAATTGAACTTGTAGCTATAGCTTCAAATTAGCTTAATCGTCACTCACATTGTTCCCTGTGAATTCGACCCCGACTCCAAAGTCGGGTAAATATATTGACGATGACCACCTTACACTAATTTAAGCTATAAGTTGAGCGTTATCAGGGTATTTATGGTACATGAAGAAACCCTAAAACTAAAGCCCGAATGATATAAGAGAAGTAAGGGTTGGTAGACACATGTGGTCACCACATGCGACCTGGCCTTGGGTGCATATGGTACATGTGCCCTGCAGGCTAGGCGCATGTGCCCAAACCAAAATTTCCTGCACGTTAGCTCTCTAGATTTTTGACTTCTAACACATGCTTTGCCCGTATGTGGTTCATATGTTATATATGTGGTCCGCATGTGGCAAAAGTTGTTTTTTTCCAGCTCTTCTTCAATTCTTGCATATGTTTTAGTCACGAACAATGTGGAAAGTGTTTTGAACATCCATAATTGCTCCCAGAACTAGCAAAAAACACTTTTTTTTATCCTTTTCAGAAACTTAGCATCCAAAACATGATTTCCTGGGAAACATACCCAAAATTCATCATTTCTAATAGAACTACCTCAGAATCTTGCATATTTTCACAGTTTTTAGTATCAAAAGTGCTATATTTCTATAGCATATCGACACCCTGTTTGAATGTACTTAGGCAACAAAACACAAAAAAACTAAACAAAACTAAACACGACACTTAATTAGGAAAATCTAAGCTTTTCAATCCAGCCTGTCAACAATTTAAGCTCAAAACACAACACCCCCTCCTATCTTACTTTTCAAAACCAACTGGGTATAAATATGAAAGACAACAATGTGACACAATGAGATCAAGGTATGGAATTATATTTGCAACAGACAACCATGAATATGTACAAGTTACACTACCTAAAACAAAGCAGCTAGCAATATGACTCATGTGCCCTCACAACAAAGATATCCCACTCACTCATATGAAATAATGTATTTTAATGAAGGGACAATGAAGAGTCACTCACACTCAGAAGAAAAGTTCCAATCAATGTGCATCAAATACCATAGGCTTGAAACTAATTTCTTTACCTTAGAATCAACAGTCAAGTTAGGATCATTATAGGACTTTTCTCGGCTTAAAATGTAGGCTTAGGGGCTGGTATAGTACGTATGGTCATATAAAGTGACTAAGCCTCCTTGGCACTATAGTAACCAAGTGATCTCACTTTATAACCAATTTTTTTTATTCCACCCTTATTTCCCTCTTTATTCTTTATTGCACATTTAGGTTGGATGTTGTCTTTTATTCTTTATTTTTCCCTTTTTCATAATTTTTCTTTTCCTTTTCTTTTTTCTTTTCTTTTTCTACCACACCCAACTCTACTAACTTTTCTCATATTTTACCCTTCTACATTCCCACTTTACACTTTGTACCCCTATGATAGCCACCCGTAAATTAGGCGTTTTGGCTGAGTTGAGGTGCACAATGTCAAAGAAGGACTAGGGCCAATAACAGGTTCATTATAACACAAATAGAAAGGCGAAAGGTGTAACAAGAAAAAATAGGCTATAAATCTCAAAACAGGGATCAAGAGATACTATATCACATAGGGAAGGCCATTTAGGATAAAAGTGGACTAAGATAAAAAATGACCTATGATCCTTTCCTAACCGACTATCCTTAAACCTAGGCAAGACTAACCAGGCATGTTTTTAATTCAACACACAAAGGGAACTAAGTATCATCTCACACAAACAAGGCATAGAGTCAATTATTACAAACTACTACTTATTCGATTCATGAAATACTTAGCAAGTGATTATTATGTCCCTAATCCTAATGCCATAAAAAAATCCACATTGTTCATACATATGTACATTCGTGCAGTTCAAAAACACAATTTTTGGAGGGGTATCAAAAATCAATCAAAACATGACTACTGCCCTAAATACTTTAAAATCTCCTAATTAAACAAAACACAAAAAAATACGAAACAAAATACAATAGGACACCAATTAACCTACATATACCGGTTCTACATCCATACCATGGCCGATAGGAAAAGAAGCACGACAACAAAAATCTACGGCGGTAATTGTAGACCCCTACCTAATAAAAAACTGTGCACTTTCCTTAATGCACGAAAATTATACAAAACAAATGGAAGTGAGAATATACCTGGGATGCACTAAGCATCCGTGTACCTTGGGTTGCCTCTCAAGTAGCATCTGATTTACCATGGTGACACAACACAGTTTCCTTGGCTACTCAGACTTTGCCAAGGTCCATGTCAACACAGACTCTAACTTTCTCCAGGTTTCCCATATAGTTCTTCATTCACTACCCGATTACCTTGAATGGGATATCACCATCACACTTTATTTATATAGAACCATGAGGGAATACCTTAACCACAGTGAATGGTCCAGTCTACTTATATTTTAGCTTGCCAAGAAACAAGCGTGGTCTTGAATTATACAACAAGACCAAATCAACCAGTTTAAATATTCTTTTCTTGATTTTCCTGTCATGATACAACTTTATTCTTTCTTTGTAAACGACCGATCTCTCACATTCACGGGGTCAAAATTAATCTAACTCATTCATCTTGCTCAACCTTAAGTTTGATGCGTCACACCACTTAAAATTTAGTTTTTTTGATAGCCATAGTGCCTCACGCTAAAGCTCAATTAGTAAATGGCATGCCTTATCGTATACAATCTAATTTGGAGAGGCACCTATGGAGGTCTTATAGGCTATCTAATAATCCCACAATGCATCATCTGCAATTCTAGACCAGTCAGTCTTGTTGGTATTCACAGTCTGTGCCAAGATTGACATTATCCTTCTATTAGAGACTTCCACTTAACCACTTGTCTGAGGATAGTAAGGTTTCACCACTTTGAACAAATAGTTCCAGAAGTAAGAACCACCATCACTGATAATTGCACGTGGAATGCCAAATCAAAAAAAGATATTTTTCTTTAAAAAGGCGACCCTTCCACCCTCATTATCTGAAAAAGCAACTGCCTCCACCTATTTTGTTACATAGTCAACAACTACCAGAATGTATCTTATTCCATAGAAGATCACAAGCAGGCCTATGAAATCGTTCCAAACACATCAATTAACTCCAACTCTAGAATAGGTGTCATGAAGAGTTCATGAAGCTGTGAAATATTACCTTGACACTGACATTGGTTAGAGGCTTTTGCAAAATCATGAGCATCCTTATAAATTGAAGGCCACTAAAACCTCACTGTATAATTTTATGGGTTGTGGGTGTGCCACTATAGTGACCCCAAAATGGTGATGAATGACAAGCTACCAGAATGCTTATCATCTCCACCTCTAGGATGCATCTACGAATCACAATAGATACAACTCATCCAAAAAAAACTTCCTTACCTCATGTATAAATCTTCTTTGTTTCTAGAAGGAAAGGCTTTTTGGGATAAGATTTCTTGCCAAATAGTTGGGAAAATTGGCATACTAAGGAATCAAATGTTGAGATGCCACCAATACCCGCTTATATGGAAAAGTATCATCTATCTCAAGATCATCCCATAGTTTCTGTATGACCTAATCCTCAAGTCTAGACGAATAGTCTACAACATAATTTTCTTTCTCTTTTCGTTCCTTTTCTTCAAAATCAAACTCTTGCATCAAGTGAATCCAACAAGTCAATCTTAGTTTGGCATTTTTCTTCAACATCAAGTATCTCAAGGCTGCATGGTCAGTATGCACTGTGACCTTAGTCCTAATCAAATAAGACCAAAATTTTTCAAAAGAAAAAACCACTGCAAGTAGCTCTTGCTTTGTAAATGTATAATTTTTCTGTGTAGGGTTTAAAGCTTAGTTGGCATAGTAGATGGGATGTAAGATCTTTATCTCCGTTGGCCTAGGATAACAGCTAAGTCGTCTTCACTTTCGTTACAAATTACCTCTAAAGGTGAAAACCAATCAAGAGATGATACTAGAGTAATCTACAATGTGGAGAAACAAACACAAAAACTATAAAAATAACAAAATTGAAAAACTGAAAGTAAAAGAAAAAAAAGATAGATGATAGAAAGATAGGCATAAGAAGATAACAAAAGGGCAACCAAATGGTGTATTAAACCCAAGGACCTCCCTTATTGATTACCTATGAGCACCTAACCCGTATGTTGATCGAAAAGGGGATCATATCTCCCTTGCAACCACCATTTCTAAACAAGGTTCAACATTGTCTTTTCCAAGCATTCAACACTCTCAATGGAGTTTTTATGAATTAATTATCATCATTAAAGAAAACTAACTAGTGAAATGTCTAAGGAACCTATTTATAATAGTTCCCTTTGCTCAACTAACCTATTAAAAAAATAGCCAAAAAGTAGCTATTTTGGAAATAACCCACAAGAGCTCACTTTATTCCTTGCACCATGGCTTTCCTTGGCTCCAAGATATCTTACAAACTGAACATTTCTTTATTAGGAGCTCAAAGAAGGGCCTACAAACACATTCTTGGATCCTTAGGGTGATGAAGGCTTAAGCCTCCTTATGTTGGCCTCAAGTATTGTTATCAAAAACAATGATGCCCATTTGACTTGTATCATCCTCTCTTTCTTAAAAAAGATTTAACCTCAAATCCAAACCTTCCAAAACTAAAGGAAGGACAAAATCAAAAAAAAAAACATGATATACTCATGGCATTAGGGTTAGAGTTAGCACAATCCATCATAGCATCTTGCTAAGGTTGCACATACTTAACATATAACTAGGGATCCTTCATCTCAAACATTAGAAACTCATTTAAAAATGCAAAAAAGGATTTGGTTAGGGAAATCATACAGAAATAAGGAATCTAAAAAGGTCCTATTGGCATCAACTAATCTAAAAGGTAGAACTATCTTTACGTTATGAGCCATAAGACATAATTGATTCATTATTTATTCAAGAGACTACACCAAGAGTGGTTCCTCAATTGGTTCTAAAGTCCACAAGATCAATACAGCATTGTCACTCAAACAAGTGGACAAACCAACAATTTTCCTACCTCTACATAAAATACATTCAAGACTAGCATGGATATCATCATAGGCAAAGAGGTAGTATATAAAGGAATCTGGTGTAGAAACATCATCCAAGGTGCTATTATCTATGAGAATGCCATTTTGCTCAAAATATTTAGTACATTCTACACACAAGGATGGATATAAGACATTAAGCCCATAGGACTTCTTCATTTCAAGAAAATAATTAACTTGGAATCCATGAGTTGGGAGTTACACAATTTAAGCACAAGTGTGTCAAGGAAAGATGCAAGTTTATAATTAATATGCAAAGGAGACAATGACACATTTACCATCGGGTTCTCAAAAATGATACCATCTTTGAGAAGGAGGTCATCAATTCCACTCAAGTATCGAAGAAGGGATCACATGAATGGAATTCATCCAAAGTAGTTTCATGAGAATACTCTTTTTGACATACAAGTCATGGAACCTTGGTCAAGAGTGGAAACACACAATGGTGAAATCTCTCAGAGGTTTTCACTGCTCCCCTTCTTTAAAAATCCCTCATCTTTGTTAGAGATCTTTTCCTTACACAATTTAGGACCATAAAGTGGATCATAAATCCCTAAGAAAGACTTTCCATCATAGGGAAGGATACCAACATCCTCACTCAAATTTTTATGGTGACAAAGACCTAGCAACTAGTTGAGTGTGCCAAATCACCATATCCAAATTTGGCACCAAGCTTAAATAGAAAGAGTGCCCATAGACACGGGTCTAGACAACACTCTTTTTCCCCATTGACTTCATCAAAACTAAAGAGAGAGTAGAGAAAGGTATCACTCAAGTCAACTTCAACTAAGGTGTCCTCATGTATGTACTCACTATTAGATTCAAAATCATCGCTATGAGTATTCTCAACAATAGGAGCACACAAAGTAGACGAAGAAGCAATTTCTAAACAATTGATGCTTTCTCCTTTAGTGGAAGAATCCTCAAATAGACACGCACCACTACTAAGTTCAAAGGAAGTATTTCTTAAGCCTTCATGAGAATCACACACTTCATCCTCATAATTATCAAACAAAGGTGGGGTGTCGTACAAAGGATCATAACCTTAAGTAATTTCGTAGGAAAAATCATTAATTGGGTTTCTGAAATATTCAACAAAATTAAAGTTATCATCACCCAATTGATTATTCCTCTCTAAGACTTCACGTTTCTTTCCCTTAAGAGTACTCTCATCTTCCAAGAAGAGATTTTTATCTTTAGAAGGAATGCTTTAACACCAAAGAGGGCTGTTACATAAGATATAGTACTCAAGATGAGCTACATCATCAATGATATCCATACCACTAGGTAATTCATTAGGAGTGATTTCATCATCTTCAAACAAGATGTTATGCTTAAAGCGAGAAGGGTTTATCCACGAAGAGGATGTAGACCATGCAAGTTCACTGTCTAAAAGACAATTATCAAGCATCAAAGATGTTTCAAACATATGATTATCCCTATGAACCAAACTAACATTAAGATCTTCACTAGAGGACATGCTCAAAGGGTCTCTCCTATTCACTTGACAAATATTTTCAACATCATCACTCACTTGAGGTTCATTAATCACATTACACACATCCTTAAGTGGTGGGTAAGTCTTGTACACAAGTTGATCGACATTAGTCTTACAGGATGATGTACTATCATTCAATAAAATGGCTTCAACACTAGGTTGACAAAAATTAATCTTACAAAAAGATTCAATTTGGCCATCAATAGGATCAACTAGTGTATCCACACTCACAACGGTACATTATCGTCAAGAGGTAAAGAATCATTACATTCATATATAAGTAAGCTACTACTCAAACTCAATGGGCTACTAGTCACACAATCATCATTCATATGCACAAAAGTATAAGAGTTAGCTATTTTACCTTAAAATTCTTGAGCATATTCTTCTTAACCTTGCTGTGAAGGTCCTCTACAAGCTTTGGAAGAATCTAAGATTACCCTTATCAAATCTTCAAAGGAAATCTTTTCTTTTGACACTTGTTTCCCTTCACTTGCCATGTTGGTACCTGAACAAATGTCCTTATTAAAAGAAGGACAAAGAATGTTAGCTTCAGTTTGTGGCAACCCCCTCAATTCATTCCTCACTACCTCTCTTTTTCCTCTTTTAGGTTGCCACCTTGCACTCCCTTACTTTTATAAATCTTTTGTCTCTCATTTTCATAAGGGTTGGAGTAAGTGGGCATCTTTCCTTGAGATTTGGAATGGGTAAGTGGAAAGAGATGGTTTCCCCATTGGTCCAATATAATCTTAGGATAATTTTGCACATTTCGAACTCTATGCCTTGCTAACCACTTGGCACCTAAGCTTAAATATCTATATTCCAATGGGAAGATGTCACACCAAACCACTTCATTATATCTATCTCAAGTAAAGGAAACTTTTACTCTCTTGAAAACCCTATAGCCATCAAAGTAATACGGGAAGGATCAGAATTTTTGAGGTATCCCTAGATAGTCAACCAAAAAAGCGGTGATGTAGTTTTCATGACACCAATCATTAAGGATAAGAGCACATCTCAGAAATACATAGATCTCTAACCATCTTGAACTAATTTTTCTCCTTAGATCACTATTATAAAGTTTGTGTAACCCCTTTGTACATAGATTGACCTCAACAACTCTTTCAAGGTACCCCATGTTTGAGTGGGACCTCTTGCAAGTGTACACCATTGTATGGTCGGACCTTTAATATACTTAAGGGCATATGTAGCTTGTTTGGATCCACTCATAACATAATCCTTAGAGGTCCTTTTGCATTGCCATTCCTAATCAAGGTAGACTTCGGAATCCCATTGTTCTTTAAAGATAGATAGAGTAGGGATATAAGAACTCCTACTATACCCTCCATTTATACCTAGGTTCCACTTCCACATGTTTGGAAACTAGAGTAAGAAGAACAAGATATGGTACCTCTAGGCTTTAAAGATGCACATTCCTTTAGTCGCATGGAGCAACCTTTACTATTGTTAGTAGAACCATTCACACCACTTTGACTTTGATAAGAAATTCTACAAGGTGAGGAATATGAATCTTCAAACTCCACATGTGCACTCTCACCATAACTCTTAGAAGGTGCATAAGAGAGATAGTTATACATTACATTGCCTTGATATTTAGAGTGGGCAGTAAAGAATCCTCACTTGCTCCATCATCTTCATAAGATCCATCAAAAGGATCTTCATCATCATTTCCATATTCATTATAATAATTAGGGTGATAATTTATCTCATATTCTCATTTGGAACAGTTGCCCTTATTCTCATCCATATCTTGATCATGGCTATATTCATATCCCTAATGTTCTCAATCATCTTCATTGCCATAACATTCTTCACCACAATCATAGTCTCCTGTGTTGTCAAAATTATCCGAGGCTATCAAACATATGTTCCCCTTATATCACCTTATACCTATAAAATGAACAAAGAAGATTAGTAGTAAAGCTCCTCACCAGCACTCGTTATGATCTCCTAAGTCATAGTCATAATTAGAGTACTGAATGTTGAAAGTTGTTTATACTACATTGGTCGATAAGGTATCAATCTCTACTTTGCCGCTGGAGTGGATTCTTATTTGAAATAACTCAAATAAAAAATATACGTACTTGATTCAAGAAGCTATGAAAAATTAAAAATTATAAAAGCTTGAAAGAAATAGGACTCAAGAACTCATCATACAACTTAGTGGGTGAATTAGTAGTTGTTGATAATTTTATGAATCAAAAGTTAACTATTGGAATCAAAGAATTAAACTATGTAATAAAAACTTAGCAGATTGGAGTTTAGAAGTTATAGAATGCATTTCAAACTTGAATTGGACATTGGGAAGGCTTCAGATGTGTTGGAGATGAGTTACATACCTTGGGCGCACCTCAGAGGCTTGTCTAGCACATGAGAGGGCTGCCTTGAAATTATGGAACACCTTGGGAACAGTTATAGAACATGTTAGGAGCAAGTGAGTACCTTAGATACTGCCTTGAGATGCTGCAGAATCTCAAGCATAGCTACAAAGAACCTCAACCACAGATGGGCCACAAGATGGCCGACCTCACTTGTACAATGGGTGATTTTGCCCTTCTAGTGGTCCCTTGTGCTCTCTCTTCCCAGGATATCCTTAGAATACTTTTAGATGCTCCAATACAAAAACTTTTAATTCTTTTTCTACCTTATTTGGTATCAAACACCCTCTTTTTGATGAACTTTCATGATGAAGATAACAATCTCCTGAAGAACGCCAACTTTTCCAACTTTTTCTCCTTAGCTTAGAATGAGTTGAAATCTTGAACGTAGGCACTTCTTAGCCCTATAAACTAATTACAATCTTTAATTTGCCCAAATTATTCACTAAAATCTTCAGATTTTGCAACCAACTTCAAAATCTTCAATTCAAGCTTCCAATAAGGATAGAACACTCAAATAAGCTTCGATTTGGTTCAAATTTGATTTATAGACTCATATAGTATTAGAGAACACAAATCTAATACTAGAAACACAAGTAAACCATACAGTAAGAAACTCAAATTTTGGCCTAGAGCTAAAAATGTGAATAGTAACTTTTTTTTGGGATTTTTGATTATTCACTTCTATATTAGTGGATTTTAAAGATAACAAACCGAATATTGACTTCGTAGGAACAAAATAAAGCTTGGCTTTGATTCCAAATGATACGAGAGGAATCTAAGATGATGATAAATGAGCCCAAACACTAAAGAAAAAACAAATTGACAAAAAAAAAAATTATAAAAGGATAGATGATAGAAAGATAGACACAAGAATATAACAAAAGGGAAACCAAAGGGTGTATCAAACCCAAAGACGTCCATTATTGATTACCTTCGATCACGTAGCTCTTATTATTACCGAAAGAGGATCATATCTCCCTTACAACCAACATTTCTAAACAAGGTTCAACATTGGCTTTTCCAAGCACTCAACACTCCCAATGGAGTTTTCATGAATTCATTATCATCAGTAAACAAAACTAACTAGTGAAATTTCTAAGGCACCTATTTATAGTAGTTCCCTTTGCACAACTAGCCTATTAAAAAAATAGTCCAAAATTTGCTATTTTGGAAATAACACACAAGGGCTCTCTTTATTCCTTGCGCCATGGATTTCCTCAGCTCTAAGACATCTTCCAAACACGGCATTGCTTGATTAGGAGCTCAAAGAAGGGCCTCCAATCACATTCTCGGATCCGTAGGGTGATCAAAGTTTAAACCTCCTTATGTTGGCCTCAAATTGTGTGATCAAAAGTGTTGATGCCCTTTAACTTATATCAGGAGACCCAATGATGGGTGTTAAAATCAAATGCTCTTTCAGGCATTTGAAAGCCTTGAGACAAGCATCATTAAATATAAATTTCTCCTCTTTGTCTAAAATCTTGCATAGAGGATTTCTAATTTTAGAGAAGTCCTTGATGAATCTCTTCTAAAACTTGCATGACCCAAATAGCTCCGTATGCCTCTAACTAACACTAGCACTGACAATTTCAAAATTACCACAATCTTTGCTTTGTCTACCTCAATATCATGTTTAGAGATATTGTGCCTTAGAACAATGCCTTCTTTCACCATGAAGTGGCATCTTTCCCAGTTTAGCACCAAATTGCACTCTTCACATCTTTGTAGTGCACTAGCCAAATGGGCTAAATCATCATCAAATGAGTCCCCAACAACTGAAAAGTCATCCATGAATACTTAGGTTTTGTCTTCCACCATATCAGAGAATGTGGAGATCATGTATCTCTAAAAAGTTGTAGGGGCATTACATAATATGAACGACATCCTCTTGAATAAAAAAGTACCATAGGCGCAAGTGAAAGTAGTCTTTTCTTGGTCTTTAGGAGAAATCATGATTTGATTGTGACCCAATTACCCATCAAGAAAAGAATACCAATCCCGCCTGCTAGTCTGTCCAGCATCTGATCCATGAACGACTTAGGGAAATGGTTTTTTTGTGTCCACTTGTTCAACTTTTTGTAATCTATGCAGACTATCCAACCGGTCATTGGATTCATCGGTACTAATTCATTCCTTTTATTTGGAACCACTATGATTCCCCCTTTCTTTGGCATGCATTGAACCGAGCTAACCCACTTTCTATCTGCAATGGGAAAGACGACCGCAACATTTAATTAGTTGATTATCTCCTTTTTTACCACCTCTTATATAGGAGGATTTAGTATTCTTTGGTTCTTAATACTGGGAATGTTTTCCGGATCAAGCTATATTTTATGTGTGCATATACCTGGTAGAATCCCCACATTGTCTGTAATGGTCCGCCTAATAGCTCCCGTGAGTTTATGCAATACTGATGTCAAAGACTCTACCTGTGCTATTGCCAAATCTGCTACAATGATCATCGATATGGTCTTATTTACCCATAAGAATGTATACTGCAGTTGAGAGGGGAAGGCCTTCAATTCTAATATCAGTGGCTCCTCAATAGATGGTTTTGCAGGAGGTGTGGTTCTGTTATTAAAGTCAAGATCCATCTTCTTAGGAAAATATTTCTAGCAACCTATGCCATGTAGTGCATTAACCAACTCATATTCATCTATCCCATCACTCTCACAGTTTATAATCATTGTTGCTAATGCTTCTACCCTAGTATTTCCTTAATAGGCACATCCATTGCAACTACAACATCATCCATTACATCTATCAGTACCACCACTCTTATATCTTCTGGCTACTAAATCTCTTCTAGGTCAATATCAATCAACACCCGACTGATGGACAAGAAGGGTTTACCCAAGATAATCGGAGCTTGGGCATCCACTTCCCATTTAAAATCATAAAATATGCCATATAGGTTAATGATGCCACCCTTACTTCTACGTTACACAAAATACCCACTGGCTCCTTTATAGATGAATCAACGAGTAAAAGCCTTATATATGTAGGCTTGAGTTCTCCTAAAACTAACACCTTTTATATCACTAGCGACATTATATTTATTCCTACTCCTGAATAACATAGAGCCCGATTAAGATCGTAAGGCCTAATATAATATAGAATGGTGACTACACCTGGGTCCCCTTTCTTTTTTACTGATGGTCCATGAGAATTCGTGATAAACTGCAGAACTATATTTTGAAGCTCTTCTGCAACCCATTCGTCATCGTAATCACTCTCAAAATTGTCATAACTATAAGGAAGCTTCTCAAACTCATCTTTAGGTAGCTCATCTGCAATAATTGATGTAGCCTAAACTGGGACATTGTCGTAATGGGCATCCCAAGTCCAACAAGGACTGAGGAACGGACCCTTAACTCAACCCAACCCAACCACCTTATACAACCTTGGATGAGCTGAATTTCGAAAATATAACAAGATAGCGTAATGATCTCATGAAGACTTTGGGGGGTCACAACCATGACTAACCTAACCTAGTCTAACCATACCAAATCAACCATCTATTCCATACCAAACCATTTAGAAAGTATCAAACATAAATAATAATCAAATGCAAAATATAATATGATGGAACAGTGAGAAATTATGTCCTATGATGCCATCCTCCCGTCTTATTCCAATGCCAAGGCCGACACTAATAACGGTCCCTCCCATACCAACCCCCTGAAGTACCACAAAACCTCTATCCAAAAGAATGCAAACATCTGGTTGGGACATGCCCCTAATTATGGCCAAGACCAATATCTGAAAAGAAAGTAAAAAAGTCTAAGAATGTCCAACATGAATTGATGCCTTCTGAAAAGATAGAAAATTACCACTTCAGTCTAATAAGTTGTCCACAAATCAAGTACTATGAAGGATGAGTCAAACGGCCGGTTCCTTTATAGCGTGGGTATTCAACAACCTGTAGATGGGTAGCATGTGAAAACTTGTATGAAGCTCAGGGTAAAGATAAAGTAATGCTAGTTATCAAAACCAAGTGAAAACAATCCAATGAAACCAACAATACATATATATATAAGTTCTAGCAAAAGGGACCATGTTTATCATGCCATTTGAAACCTTTACCTGGGTTGTGTAACTTAGCCTTCCTATCACCCACGGGCCATATGAGTTCAATTCCCCTTGCTGAAAAAGTCCCAGTGTGTGTAGTCGCACGACCAGGAAATATCCCTGGGATTACTAGTACATCCCTCCAATATAAACGTGACACTAGCATGTTTCCATGGAAGACCCCTCATATCGGCAAATATGAGTTTCTGATTTTTATCTCCCCCAGGACAGCCACCTTTCACGGCTTAGATTACTCTTCCCGCTATTAATGCCCAATTAAAACCATTAACAAGCAATCCAATTATTCGTTTATTAACCAAGGCTATTCAGTAAACTAGTGGTATCATCATTCCTCTATACTTGCAAATATTATCCATAGCCAAGCCATTTAAATTAAGGGGACATTCAAGTGCCTTATCATTACCCATATTAAACCTCTTGGGAGACTACCATGTTCTCCACAAGATCTACCAATTAGTCATTCACCTTTGTAAACCATTGAAAAATATTTAAGGTTACATATATAAGCTAAAAATAAGAAAGAGTCCATTAACTTAAGCCAATGCAATGAACTTATCTTTATAAGAATTTCATCAAACATCTTGGGAGCATAATATAACCAAAACCAAATTCCATTGCCATTAACATGCAATTCAATGGTCCAAAACCACCGTTAATGTATAGAAAACATAATTAAAACCATAGGAAATCATAACCAAGAATTTAACATCAAAACTCCCAAATCAATAGTTGAAACCCATAATTATGCAAGAGAAAAACCATGAAATCAACCATGTAACCATGCCTTTAATTGAAATTACAATTAGGGAAGAGAATCAAATCTTAAACCAAGACTATTGGTGGAAAGAATTCACCAAGACAAGCCCCAAAGTAACCCTTCTGTTGAAACTCTAGCTCTTTTTCCAGAAAGCTCTTAAGAGAATTATGATATGTTTAAGAGGAGTTTCGAAGTGTGCAAGAGTAAAATAATAGGGTAAATAACCTTATAAATGTATTATAATTCATGGGTCCTTATTAGGGTTAGTAGGGAATTGCCCAGAATACCCCTACTTAAATCCCATAAAACCAGACACAAGGTCACGATTGACCTCCTTATGAGTCATAACCTCCTTTACCATTGATACCCACCCGATCGTAACCAAGCCTCAACCATAGATCAGACATTGTCTTGTATACGACTCACCTACCTAAGTGGTAACCTCAGCATAGGATCCATACTCATGATCCATTTACCTGGCAGAATGTTACACCAGGAGGATCAAACACTGTCAACCTTATGAGTCATCTATACGACTCATACCCAACCATATGACACTCACCCCCATGTCATATCCATTCCAGTGACCAAAACCATCCCACAACCTAACACATGTCAGCTTATGATAAGAATTCACCACTCGTACTCCAATATACGACTCTTACCATGATTTATATTGGGTTCAAAGAATGAGATTCTAGGAAGTTTTCTAAGGGACCAAACTTAGGATGCTTCAGTCTCCCTCACTAGGAACATTCATCCCTGAATGACGAATAAGGTAAGGGTAAATACACGCAGAGTCATTTGCATTATCAACCATCCCTTTAATGAAGTTTGAAAACAAAGAGTCAAGGATGTTAATATTTCCTTTAACAAACTCAGAAAATAAAGATGTGTTCAAGAACACATACCTTTTCCACGAATATTAGGAGTAGAAAATAAGATCGGTTACTCGAACTTCATGTCCTCCTCCGCTTTTCACATGGCCTTTTCCACCTTGTTGTTTCTCCATAGAATCTCAACCAATGACACATCCTTGGTCTATAATCGATAAACTCGTCTATCCGATATCTCAACCAAGACTTCTTCATAAGGCAAAGAATTTGAGAGGTCTAACGCCTCTACAAGAACAATCAAAGATGGATCACCAACGCACTTCTTGAACATAGAAATACGAAATATTGAATAAACCAAACACAAGCTTGATGGAAACTTCAACTGATATGCAACAATGCCCGCTGTTCGAAAAATCTCATAAGGACTAATGTACCAAGGAATGAGCTTTCCCTTGTTGCCAAACCACAATACTCCCTTCACAGGATACACCTTATGGAAAATGTTATCCCCAACTGCAAACTCTAAGTCTCTTTGCCTAACACCTGCATGGGAGTTTTGACGACTCTAGGAAGCCTTGAGCCTATCTTGAATCACATTCACCTTATCCATAGATTGATGAACCAAATTTGTGCCAAACAAATTAGCATCGCCAAACTCAAACCAACCAATAGGAGATCTATACCTCCTACCAGACAATGCCTCAAAAGGAGCCATACCAATACTCTTATGATAGATATTATTGTAAGAAAACTCTACCAAAGGTAGATGCTCCACCCAAATGCCACCATAATCAATCACACAGGCTCGAAGCATATCTTTGAATGTCTAAATAGTTTTCTCTGCTTGCCCATCTAATTGCAGATGGAAAGTAGTACTCAGACTTACCTTATTCCTCAACCCTTTCTGGAAAGACCGCCAGAAATAGGACATAAACTACCTACTACGATTGGAAATAATCAAAATGGGCACCCCATGTAGTTTCACAATCTCTAGAAATAAAGCTTCATATAATCCTTTATTGAGAAGTTAGTCTGCATAGACAAGAAATGTGCAACCTTTGTCATCCTATCCACGATGACCCAAATCGAATCAAATTAATTCCGAGATCGAGGAAGACTGGTAATGAAGTCTATATTAATCGTCTCCTACTTTAATTTAGGCAACTCAATTTCTTGATACAACCCACTAGCTCATATACGCTCAGCCTTAACTTGTTGACACACCATGAACTTGGACACAAAATTAACCATGTCCTGCTTTATGCCACTTCACCAATAGATCGCCTTGAGATCATGGTACATCTTAGTAGAACTAGGATGGAAAACATAGTGTGTCTCGTGTTCCTCAACCAAGATTCTTTGCCACAAACCGTCTATATTAGGAACACACAACCTCCCTTGGTATCGCAAATTACCATCGCCACTAATCTTAAAAGCCACCACTTTTTTTCTCACCAACAATACCCTTGATTTTCATCAAGGAAGAATCCAACACTTGCTTCTCCTTAATCTCCATACTAAGAGATGATCTAACCACTTTTTGGACCATCACACCACCATCACACTTCACCAATTCTCACTTTCCTTCTTCCACACGAGACAAACTACCCATGGACAACATCCTAAGAGCATCAACAACTATGTTAGCTTTACCTGAGTGGTAGTGAAGACTCACATCATAGTCTTTGAGAACATCAAGCCATCTCCTCTTCCTGAGGTTAAGCTCTTTCTATAAGAACACATACTACACACTCTTATGATCAGAAAAGATATCCATATGATGACCATCTAAATAGAGCTGCCATATCTTCAAAGCAAACACAATGGCCAACAACTCCAAATCATGAGTAGGATAGTTCCTCCCATGTAGCTTCAACTATCTAGAAGCATAGGCTTATTACCTTCCCATGCTGTATTAATACACAACCAAGACCAACCAGAGATGCAACAAAATCAACCTCAAACCTATCAATGTTATCTGGCAAAGTCAGAATTAGAGTTAAAGTCAACATATCCTTAAACTTCTCAGAACTCCCCTCACATGTATCCGACCAAGAAAATTTAACTTTTTTCTGAGTTAACTTAGTCAGAGGAGAAGCTATCGATGAAAAACTATCCATAAACCACCTATAATACCAAACTAAACCAAAGAAGCTCCGAATATCAGATGAAGTCGAAAGTGTAGCCCAGTTTTTCACTACAGCCAGCTTTATGAATCCACCATGATCCCTTTACTAGAAATGATATGACCAAGAAAGTCACATTGTTCAACAAATACTTACACAGAGAACTTAGCAAACAACCGTTGTTCCTTTAAGGTCTACAATACTACACGGAGGTGATTAACATGATCCACTTCACTCTTTGAATACACCAAAATGTCATTAATAAAGAAAATAATGAAAAGGTCTACATATTATAGAAATTCCTTATTTATCAAATCTATAAAAGTTGTTGAGGCATTCGTCAAGCCAAATAATATCACCAAAAATACATAATTTCCATACCTAGTACGTAAAGCTGTTTTAGAGATATCCACCTCTCTAATCTTCAACTGATGGTACTTTGATCGAAGATCTATCGTAGATAAGAAGTTGGCACCTTGAAAATGGTAAAACAGATCATCTATCTGAGAAAGAGGATATTTTTTCTTGATCGTTACCTTATTCAACTGCCTGTAGTTGATGCACATATGAAGAGAACCACCCTTCTTGAGCACGAACAACATCGGTGCACCCCATGGAGAAATGCTAGGATGAATAAACCCTTTGTCTAGAAGATATTTAATTTGATCCTTGAGCTCCTTTAACTCAGCCAGAGCCATTTTATATGGAGGAATAGAAATTGGACGAGTGTTTAAAAGAAAATCAATACCAAAAACTATTTCCCTATCCGGAGGAACACCTAGAAGATCATCCGGAAAGACCTTTAGAAACTTATTAACTACCAAAACTGACTGCAACGAAGGACCTTCTGAGTTAGAATCTTTAACCCTAACAGAGTGATAAAGAGACCCCTTAGAGATTAACCTCTAAGCTCTAAGATAAGAAATAAACTTCTCCTTTGGTGCTAAAGAATAACCTTCCCATTCTATATATGTCTCACCAAGGAACCTAAAGATGACCCTACAGGTTTGATAATATAGATTTGCATAACAAGAATGCAACCAATCCATACCCAAGATTACATCAAAATCTACCATACTCAACTCAAATAGATCCACTGAAGTTTTTCTACCACTCACAGATACCACATACCCCCAATACACTCATTCAACAAAGACCGATTCTCCTATTAGGGTAGAAATAAAAACTGGACCCAAAATAGTCTCTAGATCGAAACTAAAAGAGACAGGTCAATAAAGAGTCATATAGTAAAGTGTAGACCCTAAATCAAGAAAAAAATCTACATCATGGGAGAAAATGAGCAAAAACATTAGGCGATGCCTCAGATTCATAATGGGATACCAAAGCATACAATATTTTTCTACCAGCACTGGAACTAAGAGCAATAAAAAAATTAGATGCCATACTACTGGGTGTAGGAACATAAGATGAAGCCACCAGATTCTTATTCACCCTCGTAGCAACCTTGTTAGGCAAAGAATCACTGAGCAACTGGGATCCCTTTGCCCAAGAATTATCACCATCATGATGACGCCTATCACCCAACTGTTGGGGGTAAGGAACACTGGCAGAAGAGAAGGAACTAAAACTCCACAACTTTCTTTTTACCACTTCCTACTATCTCAACCAACCTGAGACTAGGCACTTCCCTGATTAGAAAGCTTGTTCTGCTTACCCTACCTATATCTATATTTATCCTGCCTTCTCTTCTATCCTCAACATGCTGCATATGAACAGTCAACCTCGACATATCTATATCCTTCATAAGTAAAATAGTCTTGCTCTCAAGAATCATATCTCTATTCAACCTAAAAGCGAACTTTCTAATTCTTGATCTTGTATCAACTACCAAATCAGGAGCATACCTCGACAACTAATGAAACTTCAAAGCATACTTCCTTATAGATATTCTCTCTTGCTTGAGGTTCATAAACTCCTTCATCTTATCTTTACTGAACTCTTGAAGAAAGAACCGATCCATGAAGGCAATAGAAAAGGCCTCCCATAAACCATCCTCTTCTATATCACCCTTATCTTTGTCCCTATCTTTATACCATAGATAAGAAACCTCTTTGAGATGATAAGTTTCAAAGTTTACTCCTTCCTGATTAGTAGCCTTTATTAACTAAAAAATCTTCTCCATCTCATCACGAAAACCCTGTGGGTCTTCTTCTACCTTCAATCCTGCAAAACTTAGAGGACCCATCTTCATAAACTGTCTAAGCCTAGTAGCCTCAACAGACACAATGCTAGTCGTACGCCACTTAACTTTAGCAGCAACCAATTGGAAAATAGCATGTATAGACTAATAAAACTCCATATTTGTCACTTTTCCCTGAGGGACTTAAGGAGCAGTAGGAGGACTAGAAGGAAGTCCAATACAATCAAGAGTAGGACCATGATATCAAAGATGAACCTCGTGAGTAAAATGTTCTCCCTCAACATCACTTATAGATGGGGCAGAAAAATTTTCTTATGTTCCAGATCTTGGAGGTGTGATTTGAAAGATGAACAAACAAGGATTAGAGAAGATTCCAGGACTGAGAAGTCAAGCTCGAAGAAAGAATAGAAAGAAAGTGAAACATTCCTAAATATCTTGCAACCACTCACTAATAAGTGTGGCGCACTACACACGCCTAAATGAGACTCTACTTGATACGGCTTTGGGGATTCCTAATTGACTATGAACCTAGGCTCTGATACCAACTTGATGCAATCCAAACTAGGGCCTTGTCATAATGGGCATCCCAATTCCAGCCAGGACTGGGGACTGTCCCCTTAACCCTACCCAACCATCTTATACAACCTTGGATGAACTAAATTTTGAGCATCTAAAAAGATAGCATAATGCATTCATGAAGACTCTGGGATAAGGTCACAACTATGACAGACTTAACTGAGTCTAACCATACCAAATCAACCATCCATTCCATACTGAGGCATTTAGAAAATATCAAACATGATATGATAATCAAACCCAAAATGTAATATAATAGAATAGTTAGAAATTACGTCCGTTGATGCCAAACTACTAGCTTATTTCAATGGCAAGGCCGACACCAATACCAATCCCCAGAAGTACCATAAAGTCTCTATCCAAAAGGATACAAACATCCAATTGGGAAATACCCTCAACCATGGCCAAGAACAATATCCAAAAATAAAGTAAAAAAGTCTAAGAATGTCAAACAAGAAATAATGCCTTTCAAAAGGATGGAAGCTTACCACTTCAGTCCAATAATCTATCCCCAAATCAAGAACTATGAATGAGGAGCCAAACGACCAGTTACTACATAGCATGGGTATATAGCTGCCAGTAAATGGGTTAGTAGGTGAACACTAGCATAAAACTCGGGGTAAGGATAAAGTAATGCTAGTTATCAAAACCAAGTGAAAACCATCCAATGAAACCAACCATACATATATGTAAGTGCTAGGAAAAGGGATCGGGTTTAGCATGCCATTTGAAACCTTTACCTGGGTTGTGTAGCTTAGCTGTCATACCACCCACGAGCCATATGGATTTATTCCCCTTGCTGATAGGGTCCCAATGTGTGTAGCCACACGAACATGCAATATCCCTAAGATAAATAGTACATACCTCCAATATAAATGTGATACTCATACATGGCCATCGAAGACCCATTATATCGGCAAATAAGAGTTTCTGATTTTTATCACCTCGGGACCACTACCTTCCACGGCTTAGCTTATACTTCCCACCATTAATGCCCAATTAAAACCATTAAAAAATAATCCAATTATTAAACATGCCTATTTAATAAACCAGTGGTATCATCATACCACCATACTTACAAGCATTATCCATAGCCAAACCAT
The DNA here is from genome assembly GCF_002878395.1 of Capsicum annuum. NCBI lineage: Eukaryota > Viridiplantae > Streptophyta > Magnoliopsida > Solanales > Solanaceae > Capsicum > Capsicum annuum. The sequence goes on along the minus strand of NC_061115.1, from coordinate 127,290,887 downwards.
TTACATTAAGGGGACATTTAAGTACCCTATCATTAACCATATTAAACCTCTTGGGAGACTACCATGTTCTCCAAAAGAATTACAAATAATCCATTAACCTTTTTATACCATTGAAAAATATTTAAGGTTTCATATTTAAGCTGAAAACAAGCAAGAGTTCCATTAAAATAAGCCAACGCGATGAACATATCTTTATAAGCATTTTATCAAACAACTTGTGGGAATAATATAACCAACACAAAATTCCATTGCCATGAAACTATTACTATGCAATTCAATTGTACAAAACCACTGTTAATTGTTAGAAAACATAATTAAAACCATAGGAAATCTTAATTTAACATCAAAAACCCCAAATATATAGTTGAAAGCCAAAATCATGTAAGAGAAAAAACATGAAATTAACCATGTAAGCATTCCTTTAATTGAAATTACAATTAGGGAAGAGAATCATGCCTTAAACCAAGAAGATTGATTGAAAGGATTCACCAAGACAAGCCCCAAAGTAATACCTTAGTCGAAACCCTAGCTGTTTTCCCCAGAAGCTCTTGAGAGAATTATGATATGTTTAGGATAAGTTTCTAAGTATTTAAGAGTAGAATAATAGGGTAAATAACCTTCTAAAAGTATTAGAAGTGATGGGTCCTTATTAGAGTAAGTAGGGAAATGTCTAGAATACCCCCACTTAAATCCCATTAAAACCCGACATAGGGTCACAACTAACCTCCTTACGAGTTGTAACCTCCCTTACAATTGATACCTACCTGATCGTAAGCAAGCCTCTACCATGAATCAGACACTATTTAGTATGCGACTCATTAACCTAAGTTGTAACCTCAACATACAATTCATACCCATGATCCTTATCCTTCGTACAATATAACACTAGGAGGATCAAATAATGTCCACCTTATGAGTTACCTATACGACTCGTACCCAACCATACGACACTTACACCCAAGTCGTATCCATTCTAATAACCAAAAACATCTCACCTACTAACACTGATCAACTTATGATAGGACTTCACCACTCATACGCTACCATACGGCTCATACCATGAGTCATATTGGGTTCAAAAAATGAGATTCTAGGAAATTTTCTAAGTGTCCAATCCTGAGAGGCTTTAACAGTATTATCCTTCTCTATCCTATTAGTAGTAGGCAAAAAATTCTCATCTAATGGGGAGTCACTTCTAATTTTAATAGCAAGACAATAAACAGGTGTCAGAGGATTTTGCACAATGTTAGTAGGAAGTGCACCTATTTATCATTGGGCTAAAGTGGCAGAGATTTTCCCATACTGCTGCTCTAACTGCTTTATAGTAGTTGAATGTGACTCAACTGGAGCGATCCTAGAATATCATCCTTGAGTTCTTTAAGAAAAGTTTCTTGTCTCTCTTGACCCTTCATAAGTTTAGTCAAACATTTTTTATATTCTTGATTTTGCATCTTGTCTGCTACGTAGAATGTATTGACTTTATCATCATAATAGTTCTGACCATTATTACCTTTCCCTTGGTCTTGGAAACCCTCCAACCGATAATCCACATACTTTTTCCTCTCCCCTAACCCAGACTCATGTGTCCTAAAGACTATACCCTCTGCTCCTACTACATCAACATTTGTAGAATTTATTATTGCAAATTATTTGATGAACTCACTAATATCAATCTTTAATAGTGAAATTTCCTGATCTACAATATCCTTAGTCACTTTTGGCTCACTAAAAGCTCCAATAGAATAAGTGTCAGAACCTCTATAAACCTCTTAAGTTTCCCACCCTCGGTTAGTTAATGAGATATGATCTGTAATACTAGATACTATCTCCCATCGTAATCTCATAAAGGCTCCTCTAGAGATTGTGTCTACCATTGCTCTATAACTAATAGTCATGGCTCTATAGAATATCTTTAACAAGCTTGTCCCTGAAATTCAGTGGTTGGGAACCATGCTAAGCTTCTTCTTGAACATGAACTATGCCTCATACATAGATTTTAACATCAGTTGTCTAAAATTATAAATCTTGTCCTTGAGATGCAATACTCTAGATAGAGGAAAGAACCTATTCAAGAATTATCTTTTAACTCATTCCATGTAGCGATAGATTCTTTTGGCAGTCCCCCTAGACATAAAAATGCTTCTTCAGTAGGCGAAAAGGGGAACAACCTCAGTCTAAGTATCTCCTGAGTACCCCAGGTATGGTATATGAAGTGTAGATCCCCATAAAATTTTCCAGATACATATTTGCATTATCCGTAGGCAACCCCGCAAACACACCCTTAAAGTATAAGAGTTGGATCATAGCACTAGAGATATTAAACTTGACATCAGAGGGTAAGAAATAAGGGATAATGGCTCCAATCTCTACCTGTTCAACATATCCCAGATCATCTTCATCATCTATATATGCCTGGACATACTGATATGCTTGGATAAATTGAACCCAACCACCTCTAGCTCTATTCTGATTTCCATCGAGTGATACTCGGCTATCTATTATTTATCCTTTCTTAGCTAGTTTTGCCTCTCTAGATACCCCCCAAGCTTCTTTTGTTTCCCTTCTCTTATTTTTATCTAAAGATAAAATATCATTATTTTGTTGATGAAAAATATCCTGAACTCCTTCAGTAGGAGGGAGAGATAGAACATCATGAACCCCTTAAGAAATATAATCTCTTTTCTTTTCCACTATCCTGCTAGGTGTTTGTAGGATCCTCTCTTGATTCAGATTCACTAGGAGTTAGGGATTCCCTCTACTTCATCTTTTAGGCATACGCTGGTGTCAACCCAACTAAGCACAAACACAAAAATAAAAACCCAAAAATATAGTAACTTTAATTAACAAATCAACACTGTAGTCCCCAACAATAGGGCCAAAATTTGGTGATGTCCAAGCAACACCTCCACTTTGAATATGATACTGTCTTTGCCAAATATAGTAAGCCAACAAGGGTTGGGGTCAAATCCCCAGGCAATATATGGAATTATGGCTCTCAGCTGTTGTAATTAATGGGTTGAACTTTAAAAGTAAATAGGGGGGTTTTGAGTCTCAATATCGAACTTCTAAAAACTATCAACTTTGATTGTAATCAGTCATGAGTGAACACTAGGATTGTGTTACCCATGGCTTCTCAACTCCATAGGCTTATCGTGCTTTGTTGAACCAACCCTATACTTTGCATATAGAATCAATAAGTTATGTACCTTCTACAGTCTTTTGGATGAGCAGAGGGATTTCACCCTTTACGTTTTGACTCTTAGGATGTCACCTTACTAACCCTTATCTTGACCCTGTTAATTATTACCTTTTGAGTCTCTAGTTATTAGATGAGATCTAACCATCTTACATAAAAAAAACTAGTAGCGTGGATCGCCAGTTAAACTCCAAATTACTGTTGTCATTACTTTTCCTACTCACTACTCCTCTTTTGGAGTAAGTAGAAATAATCTAGGAGAGGTCCTAACGACTGCAAGTGGTAAGATAGCTGTTAAAGTGAAGATAATATAATGCATGCATAAGTATCAGTTCAAAACAACAATAGCAGTTCCCTTAGTTTGTCAATCCGCTAGGGTTTTCACAACCCTAGCTAAGGATTTTTAGCTGCTCATTCGTGTGATGTAATCAACAAAATTCATGATTGAAAGCATACAATGAAATCACAATAATCACTAGTAAATACCCAAAACCATAACTGAAATAATCAACCAAAATTAATACAAGAGAATTCCAAGACTAAAATTGAATATTGGAATCAAAATATGTTTGTAAGTATCAAGAGTGCATAACTTGTAATAAAAAACACATAAGGGGTATTGATAGTATGTAAGGAAACCCGAAAACCAAACCCCGAATGATATAGGGGAAAAAAAGGTCGGTGGAGACATGTGGTCACTACATGTGGCCTGACCTTGGGCACATTGGGTACATCCAGCCTGCAGGCTGAACGCATATAGTGACCGCATGTGCCTAACAAAAAATTCTTGCAGGTTAGCTCTCTGGATTTTGGACTTCTAAAACAAGCTTCGCCCGCCTGAGGTACACATGTGATTCATGCAGTTTGCATGTGGCAGAAGTTATTTTTCAGCTCTTCTTTAATTCCCGTATATGCCTTGGTCCTGAAAAATTGAGAAAGTGTCCCGAACATCAAGGTCAACAGGTGTATCTTAAGTGAACACTGGTCTTTTAAGTGAAAACATGTTACTTTAGTGACATCTGGTGTCAGCCAAATACCAATTAAGCGACCTTTGGCCGCGTAAGCTGCAAAGGTATCGCTTAAGCAATATATGCTAGCGATGCCAGGCTGCTTTAGAGGCATTTGTTTAAGAAAACTTAAGGGCGTGTTAGTGGTATTCTCTTAAGAGACCTTATCGGCACTTAAGCGATGCACTAACACCAATTGAGACTTAGAACCTTTACAAGTCTCTGCTATCCCCTCAGGATTTATCCGAAATCCGGTATACATAAATGAACTATACTACCCTATCAAACTTGATATTCCAAACTTAATGGCTCAGTCAAAATTTCCATCCGAGGTCATTTCAAAAAAAATGGGTCCCACACCCACTTACCATTTTCTTAACTTTTGCCGAATAGCCCAAAATAAGTATGGAAGCCTCAAGACCCAAAAAAAAGGTCTACCTAGCCTAAACTTGATGTTACAGAGTTGTTGGAAAAGTCAAAATTAGCATACAAGGTCATTTGAGTAATGTTTTTGCCTAGTAAATAATTTGAACTAGCATAAACCTCAAATTAAGGAATTGTCTCTAAAAACCAAACAAACTGCCCGATAACCAAACTGCAAATTCCATCAAGTCAGAAATGACTTGGGTAGCTATAGGGAAGCTCTAAATGGAAAAAATGAGCGGGAATACAGAAAATGACCTGAAGGGTCATTACAATATCGACTACTAAAAGAACTTTAATTTGGGGAAAGTAAAAGGATTAGAATACACTTGAAGCCTCGAACAGGTGAGGATATTGGGTCTGCATTTCGTTCTTCATCTCCCAAGTAGCCTCTTCTACTGGGAAATGCCTTCACCAAACCCTAAGTACTGGAATCTCTTTAGTTGACAACCGTTTGACATCACTAGCCAATATGAGCACCGATTCCTCCACGAAGGTCAAACGCTCATTCAATTGAACTGAGTCCCATCTAACAACATGAGATGTGTCAGGAATGTTTTGTTCCAAAGTAGAAACATGGAAAACTAGATAGAAAACAACAAAATCTACGGGGTAAGACTAATGCATAAGCAACCTCAATAACTAAGTAAAGAATTTCAAATGGTTTAATGTATCAAGGGCTAAGCTTGCCTTTCCTCCCTAACCTCATCACACCTTTCATGGGAGATACATAAAGAATACCCGATCACAAACTCCTGATATCAAGGAACGAAGTCTATGATTTACATAAGTCTTCTATCTACTCTGAGCTACCATTAACTTGTATTGATTCACCTTGAATGTATCCAGTTACTCCTAAAGAAAGTCAATTCCACGGGGCCTACTCTTAGAAGTATAGTACCATCTAATTGTAGAAAAAAATCACCTACCAGATAAAGCCTCAAAAGGCACCATCTCAATACCCGAATGAGATGATAATGTAACAATGCACGCCATAAAGATAATGCCTCTAAATCTTAAGCGTGAAAACTACCACTGCCAACTCCAAATCATGAGTAGAGTAGTTGCCCTTGTGCACCTTGAACTTCCTTGACTCATACGCAATAACATGACCCAAATGCATCAACAAACAACCCATATCAACTCAAGAAATACCATAATACATGATGAATCCCTCACCCTCAATAAGGAGAGCCAAAATAGGAGTTGTGGTAAAAAATCCATAACTTTTCCAAAGCTCGACTTACACTCCTTAAACCATCATAACAGAACCTTTCTCTAAGTCAATATGGTCATCGATGATGCAATGGTAGAAAAGCTCTTAACAAATCATCTATAGTAACTGGCCAAACCAATGAAGCTACGAACCTTAAATGGAAATATAGGCCTAGCCCAGTTACAAATAGCCTCGATCGTTGTTGGGTCTACTATAATCCTATTCTTGGACACCACATGCCCAAGGAATGTCACCGACTCAAGCCAAAATACACACTTAGAGAATTTTACAAAAGGCATATGATCTCTCAAAGTCCATAGCACAATACTCAATTCTACACATGCTCCTCTCTACTCCTAGAATACCCAAGGATGTCGCTGATGAACACAATCACAAAAGAATCTATATAAGGACAGAACACACAGTTCATCAAATCCATAAATAAGGCTAGGGTGTTTGTCAACCCAAAAAATATTACTAGGAACTCCTACTGATCATAAGAGGTCCTAAAGGCTATCTTTGGATCCTCGTCTCAAATCCTTAACTGATGGTAACTGCACCTCAAATCGATGTTAGAAAAAATCGCTGCTCTCTAAAGCTAGACAAAAATATCATCAATGTAAGGCATATGATATCTATTCTTCCTGGTCCCCTTATTAAGATGCGTATAATAAATACACATATGTAAGGAACTATCCTTTTTCTTCACAAACAACACAGGAACTTCCCAAGAAGACTTATTCAATCTAGTAAAACCCTTTATAAGAAGATCCTGAAGCTGAGAATTTAGTTCCTTAAGCTCGATGGCAGCTATACAGTAAGGTTCATAGAAATAGGTCTAGTGCCAAGCTGAAGATCAATAACAAACTCATTATCATGATAAAGAAGAAGACCAGGTAGATAGGCAAGGAAAACATCAGGAAACTCACGAACTATAGAAAAAAAGTCACATGATAAACTCTCCTTACTAAAATCATAAATATATGTGAGATAAGGCTTCAAAAGGCTTGAAATAAGTATCCTAACATGAATATAAGAAATGATACCTATTGGCCTGCAGCTAACCGCTCTCTTCCATACAATTAGGTGTATGTTTGGCATAACTAAGGTAACATTCTTGGCAAAATAATCCAGGATCACATGATAGTGGGATAACCTATCGATGCCTAAAATCACATCAAAATCTACTATGTCTAGTATAATAAGATCAACATAATTATCAATCACTCAAAAAGTCCTAACACATGATCTGAACACTCAATTTATTACAAAAAAATCACAAAAGGGAGTAGATACATATAATATCATGGATAATGAATCCTAAGATAACTTTAACCAAGAAGCATATAAGCAGACATATAAGAATAAATAGATCTCGAATTAAATAAGAAAAAGCCAACTAGTGGCACAACAAGATCATACTTGTAATAATAACATCCAAAGACTCAGCCTTAAGTTTAGTAGGTACTTTATACTATTAACCATACCAGCCATCGAGATGGGATCTTGACCAATCTCCTATCCTACCAATATTAGAATCTCCTGGAGAAGCCTGGAGACCACCTCTATGACCATACACACCACATCTAGATAGGGACAGAACTTCCTGAATTAGTGAAACATTCTGAATTAAATGAACCATTACTCTAGGGGCTGGGGAACTCTCTCAAAAATTAACAATAAGCTCTATAACCATAACATGACCTAAGCGGGGTATTAAAACTAGAAGATCTGGCTAACCAAGAATAACTACCACAACTAGAATAACCTAAAAACAAACATCTCGAGAATAGACCACTACCCTATCCAAGATGATCACTAAAACAAAACTAGCCTTAATTAATAATCTGAAGAGCAGCCTAAACGAGCCTACTAGATAGACCTTTATGCTAATATGGCTGACACAGAGGGTACCTATCCTTAGAACCACTACCTTTGAATTGTGAGCTACTAGTCTCATACTAAACTACCCTGATAATGAAAACTTTCATTACTACCCCCTCGTGCCTCGTGAAATATATCCTCCATATCCTGAGCATGTTCTAAAACCTCAGCAAAAGTCCAAACCACAAGAACCAAATTATGTGTAGACATATGTAGAGAAAGTCTCAATCCTCGAACAAGTAATGAACCCTGTCATACCTGGTAGTTAGAATAGAAGTATCATACCTAGATGACTCATGAAATTAAGACTCATACTCTACAACAGTCATGAAGCTCTACTCTTACTTTAAGAACTGATTTCCCAAACAATCCCTAAGACTATGAGGCATGTACTTCTCTGAATAGATCTCAGAGAATTTAGTCTATGTCAGTAGGGAAGACTCAACAGGCCTGGATTTAAGATGACCTCTCTACCAATGTCAAGGTTCTAAGTCCAACTAAATAGTAGTGTAATCCACACCACGAGTCTCAACTAGGCTTAACTTATGGAGCGTATCCTTATAAGCAATTAAGAAATCATACATATCCTTGCTCAATGATGCACTAGAAAACCTAGGTGAAGACAATCTCAAGAACCTACCCAACATATTGTACTCCTCAAAAAACATAGCAGACTGGGAAACCACCGGATAATAAACTACCAGCTATGCAACTATCAGTTAGACACATCAATGCAGGAGGGACCTCATCTCTAGGAGCTGCAGCTATAAGTTGCACCTCTACCACAATACCAGTCTGATCCATAGATCATGCACCATTAGAAGAAATACCACCAACAAATTCAAAAAGCTAAATCAAACAATACATGATCATTGAAGAAGAAACAAACCTCGGTAGTTCCTAGGCTGCTCCCTAGCCTTTCGCTGGCTGGAGAAGAAGAACCTATGCCTTGGTAGCAGGAATTCAGTTTACTGAAGTCCCATTATCCTGGACCCTTGATGGGGACACATCTATAGGATTTTCACAACCTATAGGTTATCCATAAATATCGATCCGATCCTTGGGTATGGTCTTAGGACCCTTGTCTTATATAGCAGTAGCATATGTCCTAGCTATTTGTGAAAGAGTGAAACTAAAGGAATGCTTTAGAAACTAACTCTGTCTCTTATCATGTAATGAGTGAAAGTAGTGAAGAACTACTAAGAATTTCCTTCAGCCTCTCATATAAAATAAACATACATCATCATTCTTATTCGTGATACTCTACTAGACACTTCTCTTATATCTTTAATTCTAGTGAAACCTAGGATCTAATACCAATTTTTCAAGACCTGATTTATGAGTTATGATGGCACCTACTTTATCCTGCCAGTAGGTAAGAAAAAACATAGCCTAGAGCTATAAGAAATGGCCTAACTTAGAAGAATATGGCCTAAAACTCGGAAATCAACATTTAAAGAGTTAAAATAATAATAAAGCAGTCATAGTAGTATAATTGGTAGATAAAAAATTAAAAACCATCCCAAGTCTCAGTAATTTTGATAAAAGAGCTACTACGAATGAACTATAAGTACTGAATAATCGAATATAATCTGTATTGAAAAGAAAGACTAGACCTAGATAAATAAAAGAAAAAAGGGGAACTCCGACTCCAAGAGCTCACCCAATCTTTGAAATAAACCTTGCACGAGGGTCACATAAATCTAAATAGCTAGTACTTGGATCTGCACCAAATAGGTATAAAAGTGTAGTATGAGTACCAAAACCATGGGTATTCAGTAGCCATCATCAGTTGACTGAGCTAAATCATGAAATAAATATGCTAAGATACAAGATAAAGTATATTAAGCCAGGGAAAAAGGGCAAACCTAGAAATATACTCTAACACTATTGTGCATTGGTCAATACATAAATACAGAAAATTAACATAAAAATCACACAACTATAACTTCTAAATTGGCCCCTATAACTAATAAGTATCAAAAATTAAAAACCCAATGCAGACCTACTGATAACGCTCAATCTACAGCTCTCGTGGGAGTGTAAAGCGGTCGTTAGCAAATATAGAACCCAACCTGGGTTGGGTATCGATCCCACAGAGAATAGCTTGGCCAACAAGCAAGAGAAATTACTAGACTTTTAGTGCAAGTCTCGTAGGAAAGGGGGGATTGTAGTATGTAACCAAAACAAGAATGTAAGAACTGAAAATAGCAAAATAAAGAGAGATTGTCACGTGTGTTGTAAACAATGAGAATTGAGGCGTTGGGGTTATGTCCACCTTCTGAGGTATACGTCTCTATTGGCTATGAGTGTGTAGAGTCTTGACATGTAATTGCTTATAGAGAATTGTAGTCGATGGTAAATCCAAGCGTCTCTCGACCTAAACAAGGACTATTTCACTTTAACTCTCTCGAGCTTAAAGTGTGACTAACGGTACGAATTCTCCAAGAAGTTAGTCCAGGTACGGCACTAGCTTTTTAATAGGAAAGGGTGTCCTACTACCTTGACATTATCTCTTTTCCAGACAAATAACTTTTCTCTCGAACAAGTCAGATGTTAGACTGGCGTTGGTCTATGCGTCTTCTTTTCTAGACAAATAACCTTTCTCTCGAACAGGTTAGATGTTAGAATGGCGTGTTCTTGTGTTTGAACCGCAAAGAATGTAGATTTAAGATGAAGAGAATAATGATATAAGCAATATACTTGTCTTGAACTCACAAACTCATAGCTATAGATAGTAACTCATTCGGCTTCCATAACCCCAACTAAGAGATTTAGTTACCCATGAATGCGAAGGATATCACGTTTTGCATGGTGGATGGCGTGAATAGTAGGTGTTTGGCGTGTGGTTTTAGTGATTCCGTAGCAAGTAACGATTCTCTTGTTGTGGAATTTAAGAGTAGAAGAATGAAGAATTGAGAATGGGTTGTAGGAAGATGTCTTAATTGTAAGGAGATGAATGAATTGTCAGAATGTCTCCCCTCTTCTTCAAAATCTCTAACATGATAGGGTATTTATAATACTCCTATCCTACTCCTACTAAACTAATAAAATAAATAACCAAATCCTAATATACTAATGAAATCCTTGACCCAATTGTACTAGGGTAAGGTTACAAAATTATAATCCAAATAGAATGATGAAACACATAACCTAATTGCACTAGGTTAATGTATTATGGCAAAAATCCAGCTTTGTGTCTGTAAGTCCCAAAGTCTTCAGAAATGCTGTTTTAGCCCGGGACAGATTTTCCATGCAGCAGATTTAGTCCTTTATGCGTCCAGCTCCTTTCCATCTCGTTTGTGAGCTTTCTTTTGCGTCAAGTAAGCCATAAATTGCTGTATTTTGCATCATTTATACCTGAAACTTTCCTAATCACATTTGTTAGCTCATTTACAGGAAAAAGGACTAAAAGTGTACGAAATAGATAATTAGTTCTCGAAACTAGGCTAAAATATGGGCAAAATATATTGATATAGGCGCGTAATTTCGCCTATCATCACCTACATAACCCTGAAGGGTACAAACAAAGAGAAATAAACAACAGAAGATTCATAAATCTACCAAATATTAGCTATAACCATCAAAATATCCATTGTAAATCATATCATTCCTAACTCCCAAAGCCAGACTTGAATTGGAACTCATGTCATCATTATATCATCCTCAATAGAATCAACATTATAACATCATCTGCCAGGTTTGACCAAAAATTATATATCAATATCATAATCAATTATCAGAATTGAACCAGAACTCATATAAACATACCATAACCATATGCCATACTAATAATCTATAGAAGTAAACTATAGCAATAAACCACCAAATTTTACCCGGAGTTAACATCAACTCCCAATACTAAACTAGCATACTTATTAAGAATTCAATCTCATCCAAGTAACAAAATAATCATTAATAAGGGTACAACATTCATAAATAGGTCTACAAAACCTAACACAAGTCTTGACCTGAGATTGGCTGGAGGGGCCCACCTCTAGTCCCCAAAATCCATGTTTAAGCAAATTTTACCCCAGTAGGATAAGGTTTCTAAATTCATTTCCATATGTGAAATAAGCCCTAATAATCCCTAAGATACCAATTTATCCTAAAACATGAGTAACTAAGTGAATTACACCAGCCTAAATTACGATTTCGAGATATCTTAAATAGTCCAACTAACCCAAATACTTTAATCATACCTCCAACACCTAAATACTGCCTCATATCTAGCATAATATCATAATAATACTGTGAAATAGCTTAATTTATGATAATGGTAAACCTAGCCTACCTGGATGCCGAAGAAAAGCCCAAAGAATCTACTAAACCAATGATATCCCCTTTCGAGAAGCTTTCACTATATGTCATGCTTCCAAAATCATAATCTACTCATCAAAACAAGAAGAATGATACTCATATTTTACCATAGTACTTTGTGTCCAAAATTACAAAAAAAATCCTAAGAGGGACCCATTTATGATATCGCACTTTCGAAACCAACACAACATCCCTCTATGCTAAAAAATGGGTAAATTTTAAGCTCTAATAGTACTACAATCACGCCACTAGGATTTTAGGAATTTTAGATAAGATAAAGGATTCTATCAAGAAATTAATAGAAGCTTACCACAAATTTGAAGAAGAAATATGTAAATTAACTTTTCCCAATTTCTAAAATCACCCACAAATGATTCCACCATGTTTTCCCACTTTTTAAGGTGCAATATTCTTAAGAATGGAGGGAAACTGGGGAAAATCAGGATATGTGAGGTATTTATACCCTTCCTAGCTTAAGAGAACAGTGGGCCACAGTGTTAATTTAGTGACATTGGTGTCAGCCTAGATATTGCTTAAGGAACCATCACTTAAGCGATACCTTCTAGGCGATGCCAAGCCACCGAAGCGACAGTTAGGCCACTTTAGCAGTATTCTCTTAACTGACCTTATGGGTGCTTAAGCAATACACCAGCACCAGTTGAGACTTAAAATTTTTCCTAGTCTTCGCCAACCCCTTAATATTCATTTGGAATATCGTATATGCAAAAAAACTATGCTACCCTATCAAATTTAATGTTGCAGACACAATGGAATAGTAAAAATTTCCATCCAAGGTCATTTCAATGAAAAGTCGGTCTCACACACCATACCATATTCTTAACTTTTGGTCACTAGCCTAAAATGAGTCTGGAAGCCTTGAGATCCAAACCAAGTGTCAATCTAGCATAAATCAATGTTATGAAGATGTTGGAATAGTCATAATTGGCACACAAGGTTGTTTTAATAAAGTTTTTGCTCAGTAGGCAATTTGAACCAGCAAAGACTTTAAAATAAGAAATTATCTCTAAAAACCAAACGAACTACTCGGTAACCAAACTATCAGTTTCAGTAAGACATAATTGACTTGGAAAAGGTATAGAAAATCTATAAATGATAAAAATAATCAAAAATACAAAAAATGACATAGAGGGTCATTACAAAAGTTGAGGCTGTCATGTTAGTTTTGAGAAGCTTCAAACATGAAATTTGTTGGACTATTGTCAAAATCATTGTTATATTTCTCATCATATGCATGCACAAAATTCAACTTAAGCAGAACTACATCTTTAATATTAAGAACTACTCTAGGCTAAGTCTACATATGCAAGAGGTGGGGAAGATCGAGATTATAAAATACTCAAATTCTGGTGTTATTTATCCAATACATAATAGCAAATGGATGAGTCCAATGCAATATGTACCAAACAAGGGTGGATTTATTGTAGTATTATTTGAGAAGAATCATAACACACCAAAATTGGGTCTCGAGACATCACACGATGCTTAGGGGCATAAGTGACCCTAAGCTAACCCTTCTACTGGCATAACTCATAAGCAACTGAATAAAATGCTCAAGTCTACATAAGATCAGTGAAACTATAGAACTTATCTAAACTTGATCAATACAATTATGAACGTTACAAGGTTACAACTGTACTTTTACAAATAAAACTGAAACTGAATACATCAACTTCTACTGACTGTCTATGAAGCCTCTACTAGTACTGACTTCAGATAGATGGGTCATGACTCTGAACTACCGAATCTCAATAAGACTAAAGTAAGAAAATATGATACTCCTCGAACTATATAACTGACTCAAGCCCTTGAATCAAAAGGACTCATCACCTACTGTCTGGAAGCTACAAATTGACTGTGTGTGGTATATGTTCTATAACTTGTACCTACATTATAAGGCACTGTAGCATATAGAAATATATGGGGGTCAGTACTTTAAAGAATGTACTGGGTATGTGGGGGTACAATGCAACATTATAAATAATATCATAAATGATTACGAAAAATCATGCATGATGATGATAATAACTCTCTTTACTTGAATTAATTGAAATATAATCCTTGAAACTCATCATTAGTAATGTAAGCATTATATATCTTATAAATCATTATACTAAACTCAAACTCTTTACATTATGACTTAGAGTGACTCAGTAACTCATGAAACTTGAACTCTTATGGATTTGGGAGTTTCTTATAATCGACATGACTACACCATGTGAGCCATATGGAGTCCAACGTTTTTCTCTCCTAAGGAGAGAACCCCACATTGGCGGGGGTGTTGTACTCTTGCCAGGGAGTACAACCTCAATCTCATTATCACAATCCCATACTCGGCCTCTGGCCCACAATTATGAATATCAATCCTACTGTAGCACGTAGTTTTGGAGAAATACCATATTTCCCACTCGGTGCTAAATACTCCTCCCAGACTCAGCTCAAAATATGTTAGGAAATCCACTTTAATCAATATCAACTCATGGGTCTATTTTACAGACCAAAACTTAAATATATATTTCGTCGGTAAATCATGTACAATTGTGGATTCCTAACTCGACTTAAAATCAAACAATCTTTCTCAACATTAAGATGGGTCAATTCATTAAGTCATGGTAACATCAATAACTTTGAGGAAATATCAAGACTAGTTATAACAACTCAATCTTATGAATCAATATACTCGATAATCCAATTTGTCATAAGGAGGCTTAAAGCTTGACACATGTCTTGAAAGCACTTGAAATACCAACTCATGGTAGAAACATAAAATTCACAATATTAAATATCAAGTCATAATTTGGAAGTTTAAAAACACTCATGTACCAAAAACTTCAAGAAAACATCATAGAACTCATTCTTCACTCTCAAGCTCAAATATCAATGTATATATATATTCCATAATCAAACTTCTCGTTGAAAAGCTTAAATCATGACTCTTATCTCAAATCATTCAGAAATCATCAACTCATAATAACAATATTCAACTCATGGTATAAGTTCTCAATTTAAGAAATAAAATGATGAAATAGTTATGTGTATCAATCTTGATTTGCTAAAATATCATAAATCATTAATAAAGTAATTTGGGTGTAAATTCACTTTGAAAAAAAATGGATTTCAATAATAGAAATTAAATCATTGGGCACAAGAACAAAAGAAGTGTTATTATTCAAACTCCACATACCTTGAATTATAAATTTGGGAATAAGAGACTTGATTGAAACTTCTTTCTCGTACTTTTAGGGTAAAATTCTTGATGTCTTTGACTAGGAAAGCTTGATTCTTGAACCACTTGGAGAAATCTATGGGAGATTCTTGAATTTCTTGGAAGAAGATTGAATTTTTTTTTAGGTCTTGGAAGAAAACCCTAGCTTCTAGAGAATTCTTGGAGATATTGGAGAGAAATAAGAGAAAATGACCTTCCCTTTATTACTTGGATATATTTATAATACCAAAATGGGCAGAAAATACAAAAATTCCCTTTTGAAAAAGGTGAAATTTGCTGATCGAGGCCTGTGACGATCGACCTGACGGTCCGTTAGAGGGACTGACGGTCCACCAAGTCATCTGTCACTTGAGCGCCAAAACTAGGATGTTCTGCATCAGAGTAACGCTCGAAGTAACGGTCCGTCAGGAATCTAGCGGTCCACTAGATCATCCATTACTCGAGGGACAAAAATGGAACATTCTGCCTCGACCTGACGGACCCCTTGATGGTCTGTCAACTTTTTGATGATCCACCACTTTGGCCGTCACACGATGACCAAAAATAGGGGTCACTTCCTTGGCTTGAAAAGACACTTGACGGTCCACCAAGGACTTGGCGGTCGGTCAAGTCCATCGTCAGGCCTGGGCTATTTCGATATTGTTTAGTAAAATGGCCATAACTCCCCCGTCCGATGTTCGATTTTGATCAAATTCATATCGATGGAAAGCTTATTCAATGCTCTACATGACAAAAAGTAGAAATTCGAGAAATTCTACACGATTCTATCATCATTCACTTTGGAAGTTATTTCCATATACTCAGAAGATGGATTTAGACTCAAGGAACAATCGAGGTATTACAAGAATAATTTGAATCCATTAAGGCAAGACATGGGAAAACAAGTTTGAATGGATTATAGAAAGCTAAATGATTGGACACAAAAGGACCACTTTTCTATGCCATTATGGATCAAGTATTTGTCGTCTTGTAGGCAAAGGTTGGTAATGATTTTTTTATGGTTATTTAGGGTACAATTATAAATCTATTTGTTATGACCCAACTTATAAGACATTATGGCACCTACTTTATCCCACCATTAGGTAAGCCAAACTATAGCCTGAAGCTAGATGTAATGGGCTAACTTGGTAGAAAAAGGCCTAAAAGATGGAAATTAACAATTAAAGACTTAAATAGCAATAATACAGTAATAATGGTCTAATAGATAGATTGAATATCAACAACCATCCCAAGACTCAATAATGTTGGTACAAGAGCTATTACAAATAAACTATGAGTACTGAATAGTAAAATACAATCTGTATAAAAGATAATAAAATAGACATAGATAATTAGAAGGAAAAAGGGTAACCCTAACTCGAAGAGCTTACCCAATATCTAAAATCAACCCTACACGAGCATCAAATCAGTGGTGGCAACTAGTATTCAGATCTACATAAAAGAGTTACAAAAGTATAGTATGAGAACCAAAACCACGAGTACTTAGTAGGTACCATCGATGGACAAAGATATAACATGATATAGATACTATAAGATACCAGATAAAATAAGCTAAGTTAGTAATAGGGGAAATCCAAGGAATAAGCTCCAACTCTGTACATAAATAATTAAATACATTTGAAATAATGGCATAAAGATCCTATAACTATAACTCTAAGAATGGCCCCCAAAATCCAATAAGTACGAAAAGTAAATAAAACTATGCAGGACTCCATAAGCTTGGAAGGTACAATCAAGGATACTAAGACATCAAATATCTATAAGATACTAATTCTCATGCCATAGCAAAGAATCTATCCAAATCATATCTTATCATCATAATTCCCAGTGACAGACTTTAACCGAAACTCAATAGAATTATCATCATTATCCTTAATAGTCAGACATGAATCGGAATTCACAATATCAATATCATCATCATTGTCATCAATTGACGGACTAAAACAAGAACACATATATATAAAACATATCATGAAGCTATATCAATAAAATAACTCACTAGACTATACCAATGAACTATAACTAAAGACCATCCCCTTTACTTGTATCTATACATCAGATAAAGAATCACAAGCATAAGTCATATCGATACCCACACCCATGAACCATAGTAAGAACGCATTTATTAAGTCATGTCAATAACCATATCCATAGGCCATGTCACTAGTCATATCCATAAATTATATCAATAATTATATCTATAAACTACTAATCATATTTATAAGATATATCATTAATCACTCCTATAACTATATCATTAAGCATGTTGGTAGGCCATATCATTAATCATATCCAAAATCCCTATCAATAACCATATATATATAAGCCACATAATTAGTCAGAACTATAAATCATATAATTAATTATATTGGAAAGCCATATCAAAGATTATATATATGTGTGTGTGCGCGCACTACATTATTAGTCATATCTATAAATCATATCTTGAATCTTACCCAAAAAAACATATCAATAATCATATATATGTAAGTCATATCATTAGTCATATCTATAAGTCATATCATTAATCATACCCAAAACCCATATCAATAATCATATATAAGATCCATATCATTAGTCATATCTATGAATTATATCATTAATCACATCGGTAAGCCATATGAACAATCATATATCTGAGCTATATCATTAGTCATATCTATGAAAAATATCATTAATCATATATACAAGCCATATCATCATTCATATTTATGAATCATATCATTAATCATATCCACAAGCCATATTAATAAGGCTTAAGTCATTGATAGGCCCATAACTTGTTTCAAAATCAAACTTGGATCCCTCAACTCATACTTGTACCTATCAGGTCCTTAATCCACCCGAAATTTGATCCACTTAGCCCTTTATGGAATATCAACAGAAGGTATAGAATGTGTGCAACATACTCGCGTGATGTGGCAAAAATGACTAATTAAAAAAATATATGGCAAATAAGTTTAAAGAAATAACTATAAGTTAAAAAATTATATTTAAATATTAAGACTAATCTAACCAGCCCCCACCCCTACCCCCCGCTCCCTCTTCCTCCATTAACGACATAGTGGCTGTTACTATTTCATTAACGCCAGCCAAAAATTTCAACCTCATCAATAGACTCACCTGAGGTGGTTAAATCCAACATGACATCTCATGTATTTGTTTGTTTGGGGTGATTAAATTCATTATTTTACCTTTTCTTCTTTTGTAATACTTTCCAACTTCTGATTTTCTAATTATATCTTCATGAATGTTTTCTCATAAACCATGTAATATACTGGATGCCTTTCTTCTCATCCCTAGTTTCTTTTTAATGAAGAACAAACTTAAGAAATAGAACAATTGAAATAGAAATTTTCATGGGCTGGAAGGAAATGCAATGAGTAAGGATTGATTTTTTTTTGACAAAAAAAAAACAGAACCATTGAAATCGAGAATTGAGTCGAAAATCAAAGTTGCAAAACATTTAATTGAAATAGAGAATAAATAAAAAAATTCAAAAAAAAATTATTTTAGTTGATGTTTTTCCAAGTTTTCAGTTGTTAATGGAGGAGTTTGGATTTGTTTTGTTTGTTCAAATTGCTATAAACTCAATATTATAATGGTCTTTTTTTTTCTTTTTACATTTTCTTTCTCATCCACACTTTAGATTTAAACATTTTTGTTGCAATTTTTTTTGGGTGTGATTCTTTTTTAATTATCAATATGTTAGATGAGAAAGAGGAGGCAAAAGAGGAAGAGTAGGGAGACAGAGATAAATTTAGACAGAGATTTGAATGTTTTAATGGTGGTCTCCATTCTTTTGAAGAAGGAAGAAGGTGACAGGCAGTGGTAGAGGAGTAGGAGAAAAAATTATAATGAAGGTTGAAAAAGACCCAAAAAAAAGAAAATTCAGTAAAATCACTTTCATGCGCCCACAGAGACTTTATACCATGCGATGTTCTATGTGGGAAAAAAAGGCCTAGGTGGATGAAATTTCATGGGAGTTAGGGGCTTGATATGTACAAGTCTGAGTTGAGGGGTCCAAGTAAAATTTTAAAACAAGTATAGGGTCCTATCGCTGACCACATAATTTGTCATATCTATAAATTATATCAATAATCATACCTGAAAGCTAAATCAATAATCATATATATGAGCCATATCATTAGACATATATGTAAATCATATCAAATCATACTCGAAAGCCATATCAAAAATACTATACATGAACCATACGTAACGCTCTAAAAATGAGTCCAGATACGTCACTTGGTGCTTAGGATCACAAGTGACCCAAATCTAACCCTTTTACTGGCATAACTCATAAGCAACTGAATAAAATGCATAAATCTATGCAAAATCATTGGAAGATAACTCTTTTCGGAATTGATTAATACAAAACTGAATTCACATAATTACAACTCTGCTTTTACAAGAAAAACTAAAACTAAATACATTAACTCTATTGTCTGTCTATAAAGCCTTTACTAATACAAACTATTGATAGTTCGGAAGCTACTCTAACTATCGCTTATCAATAGAATTGAGTAAGCAAATAAACGACATAAATGAATATAACTAGAGTCCCTGAAACAGGAGGACTCATCATCTTCCAGGTTGGAATCTGCAACTATCTGAATCTGAATGTGCATACTTAATCTTGTACTTAGACATATATGTGGATCAGCACTTTGAGGATGTACTGAGTATATGGGGGTGCATGCAATAAGTAAAATAATATTTCAATATCCTCATTTATAAAATTATGCATGTTAAATGTAAATGACTCACATAGCTTGAGTAATCTAAAATGTAAAACTGATAAATCATGGATAGTAAAGCATCTAGTTTAAATATCGTGAGTCATTACACTTAGTTCTAAAATTTGTATTCTTTCCTTATTCTCAAATCATATAGGCTAAGTGGGAAAAGGCTCACCTTTATTTCTAAAAGCTGTAATTGTAATTCTATAACTGAAATCTTTAGTAAAATAATATCTAAATAAATTGTGAGTTTTTACATTTAGTTTCTGAAATCTGGAAAGTACTCTGTCTTAGGCTTTAGAAATCTTAAAGCTTATTCTGTGTGGAAAACACTTTATCTCAAGATTCTAAATAACTAAAACCGTTTTAAGAGTGAGGACATCTTTTCGGAGATTCTTCTAATCGACATAAACCATGTGAGGTACATGGAGTCTAACGTCTCGCCCATGTTGAGGAGAGCTGTTTTACCCTAGCCATCGGAATAAAACCTCAACTTTAGTGATCACTATCTCGGTCATCCACATATAGTCAGAATAAGTATCTCAACCTATGGTGGGACATAGTTCTAGGGTATGAAACCGTAGTAACTTACCCAACTCGGTGCTAAATACTACTCCCATACTCAGCTCAGAACCTTTAGGAAATCCACCTTAAAATAACTCAAGGGTCTATAATGAACACCAAATCATGTTTCTCTTTGCTTTAAATCATAATTAATGTGGATTCCTTTCTTAACTCAGGATCAAAACAAATCTTTCTTTAAAGACAAAGAACTTTCTTATTGAATCATGCTAAATGACATAATTTTCAAGCATATAGGATGGGTCAGGTATGTATCACTATAACATAGAAACATGAAAAACCAGTTGGACAGTAGCAAAATCTTGGGGTAAGACTAACTTATAAGCTACCTCATAAACTAGGCAAAGAATCTCAAAGGGTCCAATATATCTGGGGCCGAGCTTCACTTTCCTTCCAAACTGCATCACACCCTTCATGAGCGATACATTATTGAATAACCGATCAGCAACTCCAAATCTCAAGGCACGAAAAATATATCTCTATTAGAATTCTGCCTACTATGAGTTGACCTCAACCTATCCTGAACCACCCTAGCTCATCTAATAACTCCTAAACCAAGTTAGTACCACAGTGCCTAATCTCAGACGTGTTAAACCATCCAATTAAGGAACGACATCTCCTACTGCATAAAGACTTAGATGGTGCCATCTCAATACTAAAATGGTATCTATTTTTATATGCAAATTTTTCCAAGGCTAAGTTCTGATCCCATCGACTTTAAAAATCCATATCATTGGCTTGTAGCATATCCTCGAGGACCTAAATTATCCCCTCTAACAATCCATCAGTCTGGCATATGACGTTGTACTAAAATCCACTTAAGTACCCAAGTCCTCCTAAAATACTCTCCAAAATCTAAATGTGAACAATGAACTCTTATCTGAAATGATAGATATTAGCATATGATATAAATAAACTATCTCACTAACATGATACAAGATAACCACTCAGCACTAAAGAACATCTAATTAGGAATAAAGTGTGGCAAATTGGTCAATTAATCCATAATGACTCAAATAACATAAAAACAATGGGAATATGAGGCAAACACAAACATAGTCCATGGTAATCCGCTCTAATTTCCACTTGAGAATGGGAAACCTTTAAATCAAACCTCTAAAGGTCGTTGATGATTGGTCTTTACCTTTTGACAACATAGGTGATAAGCTATAATGTCCACCATGTCTCTTTTCATACCACTCCACCAATAATACTATCTCAAATATCTATACATCTTAAATGTACCCAGGTGAATATAATACTTGGAACTGTGAGCCTTATGTACAATTGACTAAATTAAGTCATCAAATATCAAAACACAAATATAGCTATCAAATTTCAAATCTACTTAACTAGTGAGGACCTTATCTCAACACTAGCAAGAATTCTCCTAGGGTCTGAACTATCAATTCATACTATTAAGTTGGCTGAGGACTGAATATCCCATATCAATGGCCTCTAAGAAACTAAAAGACAAGCCAAGCTACCTAAGTCACTACCTTTCGTTTAATCGTATTCGTGACTACATTTGCCTTGCCCGGATGATACAAGATAGAGATATCATAATCCATGGAAACTCCATTCATACACTGCCTAGCGTTAAGCTCTCTTTAGGTCATAAGATGCTGAAGATTATGATGATTTGTGAAGATCTTACAATGCACAAGATAAAGATAATTCCTCTAAATCTTAATCGCAAAAACTACAATCGCTAACTCCAAATCATAGGTGATGTATTTGTGCTCATACACCTTCAACTATCTCAATGCATAAGAAATAACATGATCTTGATGTATTAATAAACAACCAAAACCAATGTTAGAAGTATTACAATACATGGTTAATCCCTCACCCTTAGTAGAAAGTGGTAAAACAGGAGCCTAAGTTAGAAATCCCTAGACCTTTTGTCATGACCCGAGGCTACTCCCTAGTCAAAATAATGGTTCTTACGGTCATAAGTGACCACAAGATAACCCAAAAGATGGTACCTATAGTGAGCGCTAAATAAAATATGAACATAACACATGTGCGAAAGATAAAATGAGAAGTTAATATATATCTCAATACTGAAATACGAAATAATGAATGTCTGTAACAACTAATAAGAACTAAAAGTAACTAAATAATTATCTAACTATTTTATCTAAATATCTGAAAGACTATAAACTAACTGAGGAGTTGATGGGAAGACCCCCAAAAAACTCTGACTGATTAAATAAAATAAAATACTAAAATAACTGAATAATCAAAACATGACCTCGATGGATAAGGACTCACCACTACGACAGCTAGATTACACTAAGCTGTCTAATTATGGTCGGGAAACTATGCATCCAAACCTACGAAATAAGACATCATAGCACAAAGAAGAATATATGGCTAGTACTTTGAATGTATTAGTATATGAGATAAGGTTAGGCTAGTATACATAGGGTACTATAAATATGAAATAAGAACTAACTGAATAGCATGAGATAATTAAACATAAATGCATGTAAACTATGACATCTGAGAATGCAAGACCAAGAATAAATATGTAATTTGAAATAAGTCTGAAATCTGCAAGACTGTAACTTTATAACTGAATAACTGAAAGTATGTACACTTGATCAAGAAAACCTGAACTGCGAATACATAGAAATACTGTACTGAGACTGTAGGAGGTATCATCTAACTAACATGCCCCAATTATAGCTAATTAGTATCCTACCTATAACCAAGTTGGAAGGGTGTTAGTACCGTGCCACTGGTACTAATATTGGTTGTGTGGATCCAGTAATTTGGCATTCAAAATGCTAGAGAGTCAGTCTAAACTAATGGGTGACACCTAAGAGAGTGTCAGTCCAAAACTGGTGGGTGATATCTCATAATCCTATGATGGATAAATAGTTCTTCAACTTAGGAAATACTACTAAGGACCCAGTCCTAACTAGCGGGTGAGCCTTCATCCCTAGGTTCGCTCGGTGATAAATCCTACTCTCCCTAAATTGAAATTGGTATTGGACTAATCTAAAGTCCACTAAATATTTCTATATAACTAATAGTGCTCATCAAGAATATGAATATCTAAGTATATTGATAATATAATTGGATTAACTATCTGTATACATAAAAAGGTGAATTTATATAGATCACATAGGTATCGGGTGTTCATAACCCACCAGCATTGAATGGAATTAACAATAATACCATGTAAAGCTTTAAAACCATAGTAAGGGATCATTGTTCAAAACCCAACACTAAGTCATTTCATCAAACACATGAGAGTCATGAACTTAAGCATGGGAATGGGTAAAGCCTGCGAGAATAAGATTATTACAAGACTAAAATCAAAACATAGAGATTTAATGTGAAGATTACAATATTTAAAACATGTAATGGCTCATACCTCTTGAAAACACTTATAAGCATAACTTATAATTGAATTAACAAGAGATTCATGGAGCTATTTCAACTTAAACATGAAAAACTCATAATTTTAAACCAAAAAAGGGCTTTTTGAACTCCATGGGTGAAAGGAACCCATGGATGAACATCACACATCCCTCACTAGATGAATGTGTGAAGGTTCTTGATAATTTATTGAGATTTGAAGCTTAAATTTCTTGATTACTTGAGTAAGGGTTAGGGTTTGTTCTTAATGTAGAAGATAGTTTAATTGAGAGATTTTATGAGTAATAGGGCAAATAATGTTCCTTGGGGACCTAAATATTATGTTATGGATGAGTTTAGGTGAAGGATAAATAACCCAAATGCCCTTAAATAAGGAACAAAATCTGGATGGGAAAAAATAAAGACGGTGCAGCCTCTACAAAGGTGCACTGGAGGGCACGGCATAGGCTCTAGAGCGGTGCATTGGAGGGAGCAACGCGGAATCTAGAGTGGTGCATTGGAGGGCACACTGTGGGTTTATATTAGTGCTACTGATCTTTTGGAATCCCAAACACTCCCTTACGCTCGTCTGAAAATTCTGAAACTCACTCGAGATGTACTTTTAACATCCTTGATCATGAATCAACTCAAAAATTTACATTCTTAGGTAAGGAAGGTCAAAAATAAAATCATTGAAGTTTAGGGGCCTTGGAAATAACTAAGTCCCAAAACTTAGGCTAATTTCTAAGCTTTGGACCCCTTATGCATTCAATTGAGAGCTGAAATGAGATAAAACTTGTATGAGGTATTATAATATCTCTGCCTTGGGAGAATTCATCCTCGAATAAGACTAGTTATCTAAGAACACTGGGAAAACTGAGATCATAAACTGAACATGCATGACTAAAAACAAGATTGCATAACTAAGTCTAAAACATGATACATAAACTGAACTTAATATATACAATGACATGAGATGGATTACATAGATGAAATTGAGAACAAAAAAGAGTTAATCTAAGAAAAATCATTACTGTAAGATGAAATTGAGTTTGCAGAGCAAAGATGAGGGTACTTGGTTTTCATATATTCTTTTGCTTCCCAAGTGGCTCCCTCAACGTACTGATTCTGCCAAAGAACCTTGACAAAGAGAACTTTTTTGTTCCTTAATCTTCAAATAGGATGATCAAGGATCTCAACTGTGATTTCTTTATAGGAAACGCTATCCTAAACATCAATTAATTTAGTCATGGCAACATCAATAACTTCAAGGAAATATCAAGACTCATTAGAACAACTCAAACTTATGAATCAATATACTAAATAATCCAATTTGTCATAAGGAAGATTAAAGCTTGACACATGTCTTGAAAGCACTTTAAATACCAACTCATGGTAGAACATTAAATTCACAATATTAAATATCAAGTCATAATTTGGAAGTTGTTAAATAATAATGTATCAAAAACTTTAAGAAAACATCATAGAACTCATTCTTGGCTTTCAAGCTCAAATATCAATATATTTATATATATATTCAATAATAAAAATTCTCATAGACAAGTTTAAATCATGAATCTTATCTCAAATCATTCAGATATCATCAACTCATAATAATAATATCCAGTTCATCGTATAAGTTCTCAATTTAAGAAATAAAATGATGAAATAGTCATGTGTATCGATCTTGAATAGCTCAAATATCATAAATCATTAATATAGTAATTTGGGTGTAAACCCACTTTGCAAAATCATGGATTTCAATAGTAGAAATTAAATCTTTGGGCACAAGAACAAAAGAAGTGTTCTTGTTCAAACCCCACATACCTTGATTATGGATTTGGATGAAGAAACTTGTTATAGACTCCTTTTCTACCTCTTGAGGTAGGGTTATTGATGATTTTGACTTGGGTACCTTGAATCTTTAACCAATTTATAAAATCTATGGTTGAATTTTTGATGTTCTTGGGAAATTTGGATTAAATTTTTTAGAGAGAAACCCTAGTATTCTTGATGAAATGGAAGAAGAATGAAGTTTTCTTCTTTACTTGGATATATAGAGGATCAAAATGGGTAGAAAAGACCAAAATACCCTTTTAAAAATGCCCCTTAATTGATGAAAAATGGCAGACGACATTGGTGATAGGCCGTCAGAGCCGTGATAGGCCGTCAGACCCGTGATAGGCCATCACGAAATATCAGCACACAAGGGTTGAATTTATGATTTTTTGCCTAAGGCTGACGACGTCATCAAAAATATCATCAGAAAGTGACGATGTCATTAGAAATGGCGTTAGAAACCTGATAGGCCTTTAGAACCGTCATCACCGTTTTCCAACTTGGCCATGTTGTAGTAAAATGGACAAAACTCTTTGCTTCGCTATCAGATTTTGGCGAAATTGGTATCGTTGGAAAGATAATTAAAGTATCTATATGTTAATAGGTTATGAGCTCAAAAATTAATGGTATAATGATAGATATTCTCGTTTAAAGTTGACTATACCAATATCCTTCCCAAGAACTCAATCAGTAAGGAATGTTTTCATTCGCCCAATCATTAGGACATCTTTAAAGGCTTAATACACACCATCCTTGATTAGAAAACAACCAAAGCACTATAATTTATTCCTTAAAATCTTGATTCATGGGTGTACTATTGGTTAGAGTCTTGGGGAATTACAAAATGGCTCTAACTTCCTCATCGGGTGTCCGATTCAGGTGAATCTTATGTCGATGGAAAGCATATCCAATTCTCCACATGATCGAGAGTAGAATTTAAGGAAATACAACCTGATATAAATGACAATCAATTTAGAAGTCATCCATATTCACTCAAAAGATAGATTTAGGCATAAGAAACGATCGAGGTATTACAATATCTCTCCCTTGGAAACATTCGTCCTCGAATGTTGCTTTTTCGCCAAGAATATAAAGTAATTTAAAGACATACAACTGAAACAACTTGCAAATCTAAATCTATATCTTTCTAAACTTTGAAGTACTTTGTTGAATGTATAAACTCATGATGAGAATAGCTATACAGCTTGATTTGAGACTGAAAAAAATAGATAGAGGACAACTGTAATTCTCGACTGAATTTGAGTTGATTTGCCTTCTTCCTATATTAAAGAGCGGGCTCTTACTGAGAGTTTAGAATTCACTTGATGTGATAAGGGTGCAATTGTACTCATAAATGGCGAAGAGATAATTTTTGCAGGCATAGGTCATGCAAAACAAGGATAAGACTACACAATGGGTATTACATTGTCTGGACTAGAATACTTTGAAAACAATTACATAGCTGAATCTGAAACTGATGGCTGATACACATACTGAACTGAATTCGTAGATTTTGGGCGCGACCAACTACTTATCGAATTGCTCATACTTATGAAATTTTGAGTGGTAACACCATACTAGTTCAAAAAAAATGGAAGACCATAGAAGTTTATCTGCCAAATTTTAAAAAATGGGTTGTTATCTATGCAAACTGAATTGTACTAGATACTCATACTTAACTAGAGGATTTCTTCAACACCCTCCCAAGGAATTCTAATGGTCTGAAGGGTAAAAGAACTTTAGGCAAGATCTAAACAAGACATCTAAATCAGAGATCATAAAATTACCATAATCCCATAATTTAAAACCTAAACCTATGATCATAAGTCAGGATAAAAGTACTAAGCTTCAAGCAAGGAAACTCCTTACTCTCAACTCAACCACACTTCTCAAATACTCTCTCGACTATACTATACCCATCTGATACTATATTTGATCGATTCGACTTACAATCCTCACATGACACCGATACTTCCATCTACTCATATCCCCTTGAAACAAACCCCCTCATCATTTTCATGCATAACCTAGAACCACAAAATTTGCCACATAACCCCATTCTGAATCATGAACTCCTACACATCTACATTCTTACAACCTCTAACTTCAAGATTAATTCTCATTACCACTTTGAGAACTCCAATCTAACTAGCACTAGCCATTTACTAATGTGCAAGGCACCCATCCGCATGCACACAAATACAAAATTCAATCCAATCTTCATAACTATATGCACATTCCTAATCATACTCTACACACCTCTTATCGAGAAAATTTCCATGAACTCACCTCAACCACACCTGACACACTCCTTGCTAATTGAGTCCTACACAAATTCTTCACTCCAATATTCCTTCCAACTCATGGAATTATAATTCATGGAATTACACAATATGAACACGTCACAATCTTCCCAATCATAACAAATTAAACTTCAACTAACCATAACATGTATCAAAGACTTAGCCTCAATCTTACTTCACATTACCGCCAAGCCAAAGTAGGCATGGCACCCTTTATCAGTTATAAAGAAATATCTCTTCTCTCCCGACTAAACAACTATTCACCACCACTATCTTGGGTAAGGAAAGATAACTAAAAAATTAGAGCATGAGGATCTGACACATGAATAGATACTATGAATAACTTGACACTCAACTGAGGCTTGAGGAATAGAGAATTTAACATCATAAACCCATTAAAGAAATACGGCCAGGGGACATGCACGATATGAATCTGAATTCCTTTCTTACTGATCATTAAAAGTAGCGTGTGAACATTGGAACTGAACATATCCCAAAGCTTGAGTACATAAGTCATGCATTGCATGATCTAAATTGGGAATTCATAACTATGAATTATGATTCCAACTGGTGAATGGTCTGAGACTCCGCATTTCAATAACTAAGTGAGGACAAGATTTTTTTTCTTTTTTTGCATGCCTGGAAATGAATCATGATCATGGAATAAAAATGCAAAGCATGAATAAATACAGGAATGACTGAAAATACTAAAATAAAAAAAGGTCGAGAAGTATCCCTTCTCACAGCTGTTCCATAACTTTTTGGCATACCCACTAGAACCTGACAATCTAACCTGATCACTTGTTCTACTATCTCCCCCTTAGACTAAAGCCATCACTCTTCTTGACTCAATTATTAGGAATATTGTTCATTGGCTAACTAGTATTCCTCCACCTAGAAACTCCACGACACTTACTAATTACGCTACATACAATGACCCTAGAAAAAAATAAAGCAGCCCCACAGAACCTTGGGTAAAATTTCTCACCAAGAACAAAAATTCAAACTTAATTACAAGTTGATCAAACTCAAGCTATCACATACACTATCCAAGCCCATTAGATCACTTCCCTGTAACTAGCACCATTAACCAAGAAATCATCACATCCACCTTCATAGCCACCATTCATCCAAGCTTAATGTCTAACGCTTAGCATAACTTATAACTCCACCTCACATACACCATTCTCACTTGGAAACTATAAAACAAAACATCAATAAACACTAGTCCACTTAAACCCCCTAATAACAATAATTGGTTATAATAATATGGCCTCTCTCATTTATAATCCATCAATACGCCCTTCTTCAACCCATCATTACTATCTATCCTTCATACACAACTTAACTTAGTTCATAACTCTCTAAGCCTCAACTTAACTTTCCCTTGCAATCTCAGGAGCATCTAAGTTAACAAAACTCATACACTAAGTATCATCATCCATAACTTATACTTATCTTATGCAACACACCGTCAACAACTTTTGTCATACCTTAAGCAAACCATTATTTACCTCTACTAATAACTCCTTCTCTTTCTTCTATGAGCTGACACATAAGAATAATATCATTCATCACTAACTTGATGAAATGCAAAAGGCTTAGCTATACATACTTTTAATAAATCACACTTTCCACCCTTTCTTGCCACAATACCTCTAAACTAGTTCTAACCAGCAAGAGAAAACAAAATACAAAGGAGTCGCTAGTGAATCAAAATAGGCCTTACCCGACTTCACTAGTCTTTTATTTGTATTTTGAAAAAGAATTTAAGATAGATAACAAAGCAATTATGCTAGTGAATCAAAAGAGCCCCACACGGCTTCACTAGACTTTCAGTTGCAATATCATCAAGATAACAAGGTTACAAGAGATAGAAACTCAACATACAATATTTGATAATCTAAGAATACACATCTTACTCTATCTTAACTGAAAAAATCATAAGGGATAGGGCATAACATTGATCTTAGGAAACTTATAACACGTTGGTAAGCTCTTCTCAAGCCGTTTTGTGAGACTTCAAAAATTTCTCTCTTGTAAGTCTGAAAGCATTATCAGAGGGAGAAAATTAGAACTCATTGATCATGTTACCTTAGGAACAATACATAGATAACGAAGTATAGATTATCAATATGGATTTTTAGAAGGAAATATCGAAGTGCAACTAACTTGGGCTTATTGCACAATTTATAAGCAAAGCATGATGAGGAACTAATAGGGTACTTTCTAGCTCAAAATAAAGATGTTGGCCAAGACTTGTTTTAATGAGCTCTCAGGTTCCTCATGTTTTTATGAACTTTTTTTGTGCTATCTCATGTATTGTAGGCTGTTTGAGTGATTTCTTTTGAAATGGCCAATTGAATGAGGTGAAGTTGTGAATTTGTGGACAAATTCCTCTCAAGATAAAACGGATACTATGAGAATAATCAAAGATATGGATTTATGAGAGTGTGTGTTGGACACGAGCCTTAGTTGTGAAATTGAAGTGAAAAAGAGGCCCAAAATGAACACTAAAAATGTCCAAACACTATACTTTACCGACACTTGAAGGGTGCCCTTAGAGGAGGGGTCTTTTGGTTATTTTAGTTTCTATTATGTAATTTACTATATCAGGAACATTGTAGGGTTTCTTTAGTTTGTTTATGAGAATGTTGTAATCATAACACATAAAAGAACACAAGTTCTCTCTCCTTTGAGGCACTAAATTGAAACTAGGTTAAGAACTAGTGTGAAATCACTAGTTATTGTGTTTTGCTTGGAAACATCGATGCTTGAGAGGTGGAATCAGATCTTTTGACATGTAAGATATAGGTATTTGTTTTATGTGGTGTTAAAGGTCAAAGAGTGGAATAAGATCTTGGGTTCTTAAGATTATACCAACCATTGGTCTATTTATCTATCCCTTTACTTTTCTTGTAATCTTGTAGTAGTTTGTGTTCTTGTAATCGTTTGCTATCATGTAAGTAAAACCATGTGTTGTTGTTATCATGTTATCGTTGTCCATCTTGTCATTTTGTTGCTTTTTGGTGTGTTTCCACCTTTAATATCTTGTGTTTGTGGTGTTGTAGCTGAAGCCGAGATTTAGTCTCTTTGTGCTCTCGGATTCTCCTTCATTGGTTGACTATTTTGAGATAATTTCGTGAGTTCCATGGTTTTTATCATATAAGCAACCAAGGATGATTCCGAACCTTTTTGAACCCATAAAATACATTCTACTGAGTCAACCAACTGATATCTAATCTGGCAAGCTGATGAACCTCACTGACTAACTTATTCTTATCCACCTCAATATGGGCAACACTACCCATAAAAAACCTACTAAGGGCATCTACCACTATATTGGGCTTGATGGGATGATACAACACACTCATATCATAATGTTTTAACAACTCAAGCCACCTTCTATGATAAAGATTCAGATCCTTCTCTAAAAAAACTTATTGCAAACTCTTATGGTCAGTGAAAACATCTACATAAACCCCATAAAGGTAATGTCTCCATATCTTGAAATCAAACACAATAGCTGTTAACTCAAGATCATAGGTAGGAAAATTATTTTCATGGGGCTTAAGATGTCTAGAGTCATAGGCTATGACCTTACTTCTCTGTATCAACACACAACCAAAACCAACTCTAAAAGTATCACAGTAAACCACAAATCCATCTGAACCATCTGGCAAAGTAAAAACTGGGGCTAAATTAAGCCGAGTCTTTAACTTATGAAAACTCTTCTCATAAGAATATGACCACTGAAAATTGACTTTCTTATGTGTCAGTCGATATATGGGGTATGCAATAGAAGAAAACCCCTTAACAAACCATCTCTACTAAAATTCCCTTACTACTGAAACTAACTCGAGACTAGGAGTCTCATAACTATAGTCCTTAATTCAGACAAGATGGTGATATGTAAGACCCCTCAAAGTTCCCTCGTAGTCTGAGCCTTTAGAACGTGTCAAGTGAAGTGTAATTGTAGCCCTAAAAGATTAAAAAGTGACTTCTAAAGTGATTAAGTATTTTATCCTTGTTGAATTTTCCTAAAATGACTTTTTATCATGTGGTAAATTGAATTATCTTTCCAACGATACCCATTTAATCAAAATCTGACATCAAAAGAGAAAGATATGGCCATTTATTAGAAAGCAGTAAAATTGGCCTGGTGCGATGGAGAGGGCCAACGGATCGTCAAGCTGGCAATGGACCGTCGCCCAAACCATTGCAGAGAATGCAGTAAGACCTTATTCAACTTAAGGGCGATGGTAAGGTCGACAACCGTCGACCCAGCCAGAACAGCAAGGCAGAAAGTCCAAAGCTGGCTCCGGTGCGACGGTCAAGACAGATGGACCGTCAACCCAGCAATGGACCATCGTACCCCACCATTGTATATCATATCCAGTGATTTTAAGTCATATTTAAAAATGACTTTTTGCTCTTTTCCCAACCTTTTAACACTTAGATATATCCAGAATAAAGCTAAAGGCTTCATTATTCATCCAAACATCTTAAAGCTAGGGTTTCTCCCTCAAGAACAAGAATAAATTCCTTCTCCAAGAACTACAAGATCCCACCATAGATTTTATAATTTGAGTTAAAATTCAAGGTTCCTAAGTCAAAGGCTTCAAAAACTTACTTGTCTCAATAGTAAGAAGAAGAGTCTCAAATAAGTTTGTTCGTCTAAGTCATGATCTAAGGTATGCGGGGATTGAACAAGGATACTTCTTTTGTCCTTGTGCCCAAAAGTTGTTTTAACTATGAGAATATTTGATTTTCTATGTTTTTTATGAAATTGAAGTATGCTATTATACCCTATGTTGTTACTCCTTGAGATTTTAATCGTTCCAATGTTTTAAAAATTGAAGTACATCATTATGTTGAGATTTTAAGGAAAATGTTGAAAGTTCCAAATTTTCTATATGATTTATGAATCTTTATGACATCTAGTATGTACTTTGATGAGTCTTAACTTAAGATTTGATTATGGGTCACTAAGCCCTACTTGAGATTTGCAATTTTATAAACTTTTGTGCTATAAGCACCTATGAATTGAGTATGTTGATATTATTGAAAAAGATTTCGCCTTTCGGTCGTAATAGAGTTGAAATCCATATTGAGTATGATTTAAAGAAAATAAAAATATTTATTTGTCTTTATTATATACCCTTGAGTTATTTTGAGGTGGATTTCTTATGTATTCTGAACTGAGTATAGGAGTAGTATTTAACATCGAGTTTGGTATGATTCTAAGGTCTCATACCCCAGAAGTACGTGCCATCATAGGTTTGAGATTTATAGGCCCAAGGCCGAGATAGTGATCACTAAATATATGGTTCTACTCTAATAGAAAGGATAGGACATCTCTCCCTAATGTGGGCAAGACATTAGACTCCATGTATCTCACATTGTTTATGTCGGTTAGAAGAAACTTCCTAGTTCCAAGTGTCTCGAGTCTAAAGGAGTTCTAAAGTTCCAAGTGTTAAAAGTTCTTAAAAGTTTTGAGTCCTTAAGTTTTAAATAAGTTTTACTCTTTATAAGATAAAAGCATTAGTTTGAAAGTATTGTTTAAAGCTTCATTTAGACTTTAAGTATTAAGAATAAGAAGAGAGTATAGATTTTAAAGTTAAGTATAATGATTCAAGATATTTGTATTACATGGTTCATGAGTTTTATATTTTACACTTATTCAAGCTATGTGAGTCATTCCTATTTGCATGCATGATCTTATTAAAGAGTATTAATATTGTTTTATGTAAATGTATACATCCCCATATACTCAGTACATTCCCAAAGTGTTGATCCGTATATATTTATGTGTGCTACATTATCTTATAATGTAGGTTCAGGTGCTTAGTCTTAGCAATGACCGTGATTTCCAAGTGCCATTACCTATATTCCACCGTTGGTCAGTCCTCATGGTTCAAGGATCTATATTTGTAGCTTTTCTATTTTAAAAGTGTTTTGAGTTTTACTTTTATATCATTGTGAGTCAGTTGGGGGTCTATCCTAATGGCTCTCCAGTTGAGTAGTAGAGGCTTTGTCAGACTAGATTGTTAGTTGAAGTTGTGTTCTAGACTGTCATTATTTTTGCTATCCATACATCACTTCTAGTTATTTTGGATTATTTTTAGCATAGTAAGAATCATTGTTTAGCTTATTTATCCTAAAGAAGGTGTCAGAAGTAGTAATAGGCTCAAAGGGTTAGCTTAGGGCTATTTGAAGCCTTAAGCACCATGTGATGTCTTGGGATGAGATTTTGGGATTTTACAAACTTGGTATCTAAGCCTAGGGTTTAAGGAGTCCTAGGGAGTCTAAGAAGATGCGTTAAGTAGAGTCTTGATCATCGGTGTGTATCGTGCCACATTTATGAGCAAGAGGCTACTAGACGTTTTAGGAAAAAGTCATCTCTTTTATTCAAAATCTATCGTGCTTATAGTTGTATCTCTCAGCTATTAATTTGGGATCTATTATTTCAGAAAATGTCTCCCTGAAGAGCAAATGTCCTTAGAAAAATAACGAGCAACCTCAGCCCGTTGATCCCTTGACTGAGACTATGTCTCTTACTGAGTTTCGAGCGGCCTTTCTGGTGTTAGCCCAAGCAGTCACCACAAATGTCTAGGCCAATAACTAGGCTGCAATTCCTCATCAGAAGGTAGGTGACTTAGCTGCTGCTAGGATCCATGATTTTATGCGGATGAATCGGCCAGTGTTCTACGGGTCTAAGGATAGTAAAGATCCTCAGTTATATCTTGAGGAGATGAGAGATATCAGCCATGTTATGCATATTTTTGAGGAAAAAAGTGTAGAGATGGCATCTTATCATCTGAAAGACATTGCTTATGACTGGGTTATTGTATGGAGGAAGAATAAAGGGGAAGATGTTGCCCCTATTACATGGCAAGTGTTCCAGGATGCATTCTTGGGCAAGTTCTTCCCGCTTGAGATAAAGGAAGAAAATATTGAGAAGTTTATGAACATAAGATAGGGTTTCATGACTGTTAAGGGATACTGCCTTAAGTTCAATTAGTTGGCCATGTATGCTTCTGATCTGAATGCTGACACCCGAACTAGTATGAGTAAGTTTGTTATTGGGGTGTCTGGGGTTGTTATTGAAGGAATGTAGGACTGCTATGCTTAATAAGGATGTGGATCTATCTAGATTAATAATACATGCACAACAGATAGAGGCAGACAAAATAAAGGAGAGAGATAGAGGAAGGGTAACAAGAGGAGTAGATTCAAGCAGCATGAGTGTAGTCAGGCTAGGTCCCATGAAGTGAATTGCCTATAGTTCCAGAGCCATTTGTCTATGCCAGTGCCTTCATCATCTAGTTCTTTCATGCCTAGAGGTAGGAAGGAACAAGGGAACAGATCTTCTATGTCTTGGTCCCTGAACAGTGTAAGAAACAGACCTCGCTATCCTCCATGTACCAAGTGTGGTAAGGACTATCCTAGTTAGTTCTTAGCAAACCAGAGGGGTTGCTTTTATTGTGGAAAGTTGTACGACAGACATAGAGAGTATTTGCATACTAGGAAAAGGAACAGAGATGCCCGACCTCAGACACAGACTACTAGTGCACCAGCTCCTATAGCCCATCCCATCCCTGCTCAAGAAACTTTATCTATCACTGCTTGTGGTTAGTGCCAGAACAAATTCTATGTTCTACCATCCCATCAGGAGCAGGAGGACTCTCCAGATGTTATCACTGGTATGCTCCGTGTATTCCACTTTAATGTTTATGTGTTATTGGACCCCGGGTCAAGTTTTTCTTATGTGACCCTATTTATTGCTATGAATTTTGATATGATTCCTAAAAATATTCCTGAGCCTTTCCTAGTTTCTACTCCAGTAGGGGTACCATTTGTTGCTAAGCAAGTGTTTAGGAATTATCCTATTACTGTTCTTCATAGAGTCCTGGTCGCTGCTTTGATAGAGTTGAACATGATGGATTTTGACCTTATTCTTGGTATGGATTGGTTTCACTCTTGTTATGTATCTATAGACTATCATACCCTGATGATTAAGTTTTAGTTTCTTGATGAACCAGTTTTTTAGTGGTCCGAGAGTACGGTATCTCCCAAGAGTCATTTTATCTCCTATCTGCAAGAGAAAAAGTTATCATCCAAAGGTTGCATCTATTACCTAGTTATATTTAAAGACACTAAGTCCGAGGGTCTAACTATTCAGTCAGTAAGCATTGTCAATGAGTTTCCTGATGCTGTTCTGGAAGATCTCCCAAGTGTACCTCCCGATAGAAAGATAGAATTCGGGATTGACCTTTTCCCTGACGCTAAGCCTATTTCTATTCCTTCCTACCGTATGACAACTATAGAGAGTAAGAGGTTGAAAGAGCAACTCAAATATCTTTTAGATAAAGGTTTCATAAGGCCTAGTGTCTCTTCTTGGGGCGCACTTGTCCTATTCATGCAAAAGAAAGATGGTTCTTTGCGTATGTGTATTGAGTATCATCATCTTAAAAAGGTCACAATTAAGAATAAGCACCCTCTTTCAAGAATTGATGACCTATTTGATCTGTTGCAAGGTTCAAGTTATTTCTCCAAGATAGACCTTAGATCCGGCTATCATCAACTTAAGGTAAGGGAGTGTGATATCCCAAAGACAGCCTTCTGAAACTGTTATGGTCACTTTGAGTTTCTAGTCATGTCTTTCAAGCTAACCAATGCTCATATATTGATATATTGGTCATTGTGCTCATAGATGATATCATTATGTACTCCCGTACTAAGAATGACCATGCGGATCATCTTAGAATCATCCTGCAAACTCCTAGAGATCATCAGTTGTTAGCCAAATTCAGTAAGTATAAACTTTGGCTAAAGTCAATAGCCTTTTTGTGTTATATTATTTTAGCCTAAGGCATTAGAGTTTATCCCCAAAAGACAGAAGTTGTAAGAAATTGGCCTAGACCTATCTCTCCATCTGGAATTAGGGGTTTCTTAGGTCTAGCTAGATATTACCGCTATTTTGTTAAAGGTTTCTCTTCTATTGCATCCCTCATGACTCGGTTAACCCAAAATAATGTTAAGATTTTTTGGTCAGATTCCTGTGAGAAGAGTTTTCAGTTGTTGAAGACTCGACTTACTTCAACCCCTTTGTTAACTTTGTCTGATGGTATAGATGGTTTTGTGGTGTATTACAATTCCTCTAGAGTTGGTTTAGGTTGTGTGTTGATACAGAGATGTAAGGTTATAGCCTATGCATCTAGATAGTTGAAGCCGCATGAAAAGAATTACCCAACCTATGATCTTAAGTTAGCTACTGTGGTTTTTTCTTTGAAAATATGGAGACACTATCTGTATGGTTTTTATGTTGATATGTTTACTAATCATAAGAGCCTGCAGTATGTGTTTACTCCGAAGGAGTTGAATTTTAGATAGAGATGGTGGTTAGAGTTTCTAAAGGACTATGATATGAGTATGTTGTATCACCTGAGCAAGGCCAATGTACTGTCAGATGCCCTTAGCAGGTTGTCTATGGGTAGTGTTACTCATGTAAAGGAACGTAAGAAAGAGTTAGCTTGTGATGTGCATTGTTTGGCTAGACTTGGTCTTAGGTTGCTCGATTCCGCTGAGGGTAATATTTTGGTACAGAGTAGTTCTAAATCCTCTTTAATTTTAGAAGTAAAGGAGAAACAAGACAGTGATCCTAGTTTGGTCCAACTAAAGGAGTGAGTTAAGGACCAAAAGGTAGATGCAGTATTTGAGTCGTCAGTTAAGGATCCAAGTTAGATGTAGAAAGCCCATAGGTTGGTTTGAAGTGGGTAAAGCTACTTTGATTGGACCTGATATAATATTTGAGGCTATGGAGAAGGTGAAGTTGATTAGAGAAAGGATGAAGACATCTCAAAATCGTCAAAAGTCATACGCCGATGTGAGGAGAAGGGATCTTGATTTTGAGGTAGGTGATTTGGTGTACTTAAAGATTTTACCCATGAAAGGGGTAAAGCGGTTTGGCAGAAAAAGGAAGTTAAGTCCCCATTATGTTATCCCTTATAGAGTTTTGAGTCTTGTTGGGAAAGAAGCCTAAAAGATTGAGTTGCCCGTAGAATTGTCAGCTATCCGTCCTATTTTTCATGTTTCTATGCTTAAGAAGCATATTGGTGACTCCGTTGTAGAGGATCCTTCAGAGAGAGCTGATATTCAGAACAGTCTTTCATTTGATGGGATTCCCATTGAGATCCTAAATTTCCAGATCTGTAGACTGAGGAACAAAGAGGTTTCCTTGGTCAAAGTTTTGTGGTGGAACCAGTCAGTTGAGGGCGTTTCTTGGGAGGTAGAAGCAGACATGCGAGCCAAGTACCCGCACCTCTTCTCCATGAGTTTAGATCAAGCTGAAGGTATTACTCTTCCTTAATTCAGCCCTTCTAATCCAAAGTTTAGCTATGTATCTATTCTTACATGAGTTCTTGCAATTTTCAAAGTATTCAAGAGTTTAGAAAGATCTGTAGCCTGCTTAGCAAATTGCTTTAGATATGTGTACTCAATTTTCTCTATGTTCTTATCCAACTAGCGACATTCGAGGATGAATGTTTCCAAGAGGGAGATATTGTAAGATCCCTCAAAGTTCCTCGTAGTTTGATCCTTTAGAGCATGTCAAGTGAAGTATAATTCTGGCCCTAAAAGGTTAATGAGTTCCTTCGAAAGTGATAAAGTATTTTAACCTTGTTGAATTTTCCTAAAAATGACTTTTAATCATGTGGTAAATTGAATTATCTTTCCAATGATACCCATTTTTTCAAAATCTGACATCAGAAGAGAAAGATATGGCCATTTTACAGAAAGCAGTTAAATCGCTCAGGTGCGACGGAGAGGGACGACGAACCATCAAGTCTGGTTAGGTACGATGGTAAAGTCGATGGACCATCAATCCAACAATGCACCATAGACACAGCCATGGTAAGGTATAAAGTCCTAGTATGGCCTGGGTGTGACGGTCAGGACCGACAGACCATTGATCCAGTGATGGACCATCGTACCCTACCATCAGATATCCCATTTGTTGATTTTAAGTCATCTTTAAAAAGGACTTTTTTGTTTTTTTTCCCACCCTTTTAACTCTCAAATATATCCAGAATGAAGCTGAGGGCTTCATTATTCATCCAAACATCTCAAAGCTACAGTTTCTCCCTCAAGAATAAAAACAAGAACAAATTCCTTCTCCAAGAACTACAAGATCCCACCAGAGATTTTACAAATTGAGTTAAAATTCAAGATTCCCAAGTCAAAGGCTTAAATAACCCTCTCTCAAGATTAAGAAGAAGAGCCTGAAACAAGTTTGTTCATCCAAGTCATGATCTAAGGTATGTTGGGTTTGAACAAGGACACTTCTTTCGAACTTGTGCCCAAAAGTAGTTTTAATTATGAGAATATATTATTTTCTATGTTTTCTCATGAAATTAAAGTATGGGATTATAACCTATGTTGTTGCTCCTTGAGATTTTAATAGTTCCAATGTTCTAGAAATTGAAGTACATGAGTATGTTGAAATTTTAAGGCAAATGTTGAAAGTTCCAGATTTTCTATATGATTTATGAATCTTTATGACATCTAGTATGCACTTTGATGAGTCTTAACTTAAGCTATGATTATGGGTCATTAAGTCCTACTTGAGATTTGCAATTTTATGAACTTTTATGCTATAAGCACCCATGAATCGAGTATGTTGATATTATTGAGAAAGATTTGGCCTTTCGGTCGTAATAGAGTTGAAATCCGCATTGAGTATGATTTAAAGCAAATAGAAATATGTCTTGGTCTTCATTATATACCCTTGATTTATTTTGAGGTGAATTTCCTAAGAGTTTTGAGCTGAGTATGGGAGTGGTATTTAGCACTGTGTTAAGTATGAATCCAAGGTTTCGTACCCCAGAACTACGTGCCATCGTAGGTTTGAGATTTATGGGCCCAAGGCCGAGATAGTGATCACTAAAGATGAAGTTCAACTCCGATGGCAAGGATAGGACAACTCTCCCCAACGTAGGCAAGATGTTTGACTCCATGTAGTGGCTTATGTCGTTTAGAAGAAACTTTCGAGTTCCAAGTATCCCGAGTCTAAAGGAGTTCTAGAGTTCCCAAGTATTAAAAGTTCATAAAGGTTCTGAGTCCTTAAGTTTTGAAGAGGTTTTACTCTCAATGATGTAAAAGCATGAGTTTGAAATTATTGTTTAAATCTTCCTTTAGCCTTCAAGTACTGATAATAAGAGGAGAGTATAATTTTAAAGGTAAGTAAAATGACTCACGAGATTTGTGTTACAGGTTTCACTATTCATGATTCATGAGTTTTACATTTTAGACTTATTCAAGCTATGTGAGTCATTCATATTTGCATGCATGATCTTATTAAAGAGTATTGATATTGTCTTATGTAAATGCATACACCCCTGTATATTCAGTACATTACCAAAGTGCTAATCATATATACGTCTGTGTACTACATTATCTTATAATATAGGTTCTGGTGCTCAGTCTTAGCAATGATCATGATTTTTGAGTGTCTTTGCTTACATTCCATAGTTGATGAGTCCTCATGGTTCGAGGACCTATATTTGCAACTTTCCCGTTTTCATAGTGTTTTGAGTTTAACTTTTATATCATTGGGAGTCAGTTGGGGGTCTATCCTAATGGCTCTCCCATTGAGTAGTAGAGGCTTTGTCAGACTAGATTGTCAGTTGAAGTTGTGTTCTAGACTATTAGTATTTTTTCTATCCAGACATTGTTTCTAGTTATTTTGGAATATAGTTGGCACAGTCAGACATCATTGTTTAGCTTATTTATCCTAAAGGTGTTAAAAGTAGTAACAGGCTCAAAGGGGTAGCTTAGGGCTACTTGTAGCTTTTAGCACTGTGTGCCGTCTTAGGATGAGATTTCGGGGCATTACATAAAAAACCCCTTAGATATCATTTTTTTCACTCTAAGATATGAAATAATCTGACCCCTAAGCACTAAAGTACTACCCCTCCATTCCATTACTAGTTCAATGGGAAAATAAAACTGAACGACTCTATTTCTGCAAGCAACTGAGGCATAAAATGAGTCTAGAAATTCCATACTAAAAATGATGTCAAAATCAGTCATATCAAACTCCACAAGGTCAACTGAGGTGACTTTCTAGGATACTATGACCGGCCAATTCTACTATACCTGTCTGGCAACAATAGACACATAAAAAAGTGAAGCTGAGAAGGATTCTACTAATGTTTCATCACTGATGCTAAAGTTGCTGGTTATATAAGGAGTCACATAAAAAAGTGAAGCTTCGGAGTCTAATAAAGTATGAACATGAAGATGAAAGACCTGTAATGTACCCGTAACTATGTCAAGAGAACTTTCCTGAACTTGTTAGGACTACAGTGCATATAATCTGTTTGGGTGCTGACCACTGGTGGCACTGGAAGTGGAGTCCTACTGAGTCTAGTGACCTGCTAGAGCTGATGATAGATTGAATTGGCCCTATTGGCACAAATCCTTTCCCCTTTGAGTAACTACTGGATACTCTCTAACCCTGAGGCTTAGATTGCCTCACCCAAAATACACATATCTACTAGCCTTACATATACACCGATGATTCCTGCCACATTTTCCACAAAGTGGATTGGTACAAATACTTTTCATGCTACCCTATGATTTAGAGCCCGATGCTCTATCCCGACTATCATTCTTAAACTTTGGCACTGACACACTAGTCGAAGATAGAGCTGGAGATGAAAATTTCTGACAGAACTGAGAACGCTTACCACCATCTGACCTCTGCTGAGAAAAGTTAAAACTACCTGTCTTGGCGTATTTATTCTCTAATTCTTTCTCCTTAAGCTTCTCTTGTTCAATTTGTTGGCCATGATCCATAAGTCTATATAAATCCATCTGCTTAATCAACATTGTGGTCTTACAATCCTTGGCCATACTCTCAAATGTATCTGATACAAACTTATTCATTCTAGACCTATTATCATCCACTATCGAAGGATCATTCCTCACTAACTGAGTGAACTTAATTGAGTATTCCTTCACGCTCATACTACCCTGCTTCAAGTTTAAAAACACCTGCAATTTAGATTTCATCAACTCTAATAGGAAGAACTTGTCTAGAAAAGTCATGGCAAAACCCTCCCACTCTACATGTCTTGCCTCAGCCAACTTTGCACTCTCACTAGACGTGGCCCCCATGATATCTGTCACTTTCTGAACCATATCAATAAACTCCTATGAATACTCCTAAGACTTGGATCCTGAAGAAAAAGGGGGATTCATCCACGTGAAATCTTTAATCCTGACTGCAACTCTATTTGACACTAGATTGGCTAGGGCAGTAACTCGTTGATTATTTTGAGTAGCTACTAATTAATATAAGGTATTAAAAGTAGCTCTGAACTCAACGTAAGAGAAATGTTTATTCAAGGGATCTTCCTAAATAGGAGGTGGAGCGAGATGATTCCCGTTCCTTCTTTCGTTGTTTTTTGGGAGGCAATGTCTGTAAATGGAATAAAGGATGAATTAGAAAGATTATTTAAGTATAGATCATGATCTTTCTCACGACATAACTTCTGAAAGAAGAGCAACTTTTCCAAAAATGTCTTATAGCATATTTCCCTTAAGTGTCACGCGCTTCACACCAATGAATAAGATTCTACTTAACATGATTTTCAGACTTCCTAGGTCACTTTAAATCTCTAGGCTCTAATATCAAGTTTTGTCATGACCTGGGGCTACCCCCTCGTCGGAACAATGTTTCTTACATTCACAAGTGATTACAAGCTAACCTATAAGTTGGTACCTACTGTGACCAGTGAAAAAAATATGAACATAACGCATGTGCGGAAGATAAATTGAACAGGTAATATATATCTGAATACTAAAATATGAAATACTAAATGTCTAAAACGACTGATAAGAAATAAAAGTAACTAACTGACTGTCGAACTCTTTTGTTTGAATGTTTGAAAGTCTAAACTAACTGAGGAGTTGATGGGATAGACCCTAAAATAACTCCGACTGGTTGAGGAGTTAATGGGACAGACCCCTAAATAACTCCGACTGACTGAATAAAATAAAACACTGAAATAACTGAACAATCATAACATGCCCTCTATGGATGAGGACTCAGCACTATGACTACTAGATTATGTTGAGCTATCTAAATGCGGTCAGGAAAATGTGTGTTCGAAACTATCATATAAGAAATCTTAGGACAAAGAAGAGTAAGCGGTCAGTACTATGAAATTACTGGTATATGAGATGAGGTTTTGGCTGATATACATGGGGCACTGTGCATATGAAATAAGGATTAACTGAATAGCATGAGATAACTGAACATGAATCCATCAAAACCATGACATCTAAGAATGCAAGACCAAGAATAAATTTGTAATCTGAAATAAGTTTGAAATATGTAAGATGGTAAACAGTAAAACAAAATAATAGAAAGTATTTAAACTTAGTCAAGTAAACCTGAGCTGAGAATGCACTGACATACTATACTGAGACTGTGGGAGGTATCATCTAACCGATATGCCCTAATCTGATCTAATTAGGGTCCAACTTGTAACCCCAGTTTGAAGGGTGATAGTATCGTGCAATAATACTAACACTGGAGTGTGGATCCACTAATCTGGTATACTGAAAGACTAGGTAGTCAATCCTGAACTGGAAGGTGACCCCTAAGAGGGTGTCACTCCTAAATAGGTGGGT
This sequence comes from Capsicum annuum, assembly GCF_002878395.1. Taxonomy (NCBI): domain Eukaryota; kingdom Viridiplantae; phylum Streptophyta; class Magnoliopsida; order Solanales; family Solanaceae; genus Capsicum; species Capsicum annuum. Next base: position 127,247,054 of record NC_061115.1, on the reverse strand, counting down.
GATATCTCATAATCCTATGTTGGCTACGTAATTCTGGAACTTAGAGACTGCTACTAAGGACCCAGTCCTAACTGGCGGGTGAGCTCGCATTCCTAGGTTCGGTCGGTGTTAAATCTTACGCCAAACTGAACTGACACTAGTATTGGACTAAACTAAACTGAACTAAATGTTATTATATAACTGATAGTGCTCATCATGAATATGAATATCTAAGTATACTGATAAGATTCATGGATTAACTATTTGTATACTTGAAAAGATGAATTTATGTAGATCACATAGATATCAGGTGTTCATAACCAACAACACTGATGGAATTAAGAATAACGCCATATGAAAGATTTATTACCATACTAGGGGATCATTTTTCAAAACCCAACACTTAAGCATTTCATCAAACTCATGAGAGTCATGAACTTACGCATGGGAATGGGTAAAACATGTAAGAATAACATGATTAGAAGACTAAAATCATAACTTAGGGGTTTAATGTGAAGATTACAATATTTAAAACATATAATGGCTTATCCCACTTTAAAACACTTATAAACATAACTTGAAATTGAATTAACTAGAGATTCAGGGAGATATTTCAGCTTAAACATTAAAAACTCATAAGTTAAAACTAAAAAGATATTTAAGGACTTCATGGGTGAAAGGAACCCAAGGATGAATATCACACATACCTCACTAGATTAATTCATGAAGATTCTTGAGAATTTCTTGAGATTTCAAGCTTGAATTCTATAATTGCTCAAGTAAGGGTTAGGTTTGTTCTTGATGTAGAAGATAGTTTTCTTGAGAGATTTTATGAGTAATACGGAAAATAAAGCTACATGGGGACCAAAATTTCGTGTTATGGATAAGTTTGGACGAAGGGGTAATAACCCAAATGCCACTAAATGATGAGGAATAAAAGATGGACGGGCAAAGGAGGGGGCAGCGCGGGCTCTGGAGTGGTGCACTAGAGGGTGCAATGTGGGCTTATTCCGGTGATGCTACTATTTTGGATTTCCAAGCACACCCTTGTGCTCGTCTAAAGATTCCAAAACTCACTCGAGATGTACTTTTAACATCCCCAATCATGAATCAACTCAAAACTCAACATTTTGAGGTAGGGAAGGTTAAAAATAAAATCATTGAGGTTTATGGGCCTTGGAAATGACTAAGTCCCAACACTTAGGAGGATTTTTAAGCTTTGGGCCCCTTATGCATGCAATTGAGAGCTGAAATATGCTAAGAATTTTATGGGTTATCTCACCTTTCCTAAGCTCAACTCACACTTCTCGAACTATCGAAAATGAACCTCATTTTAAGTTAATTTGTTCATCGGTTGCTATAGTAGCAAAACTCTCAACCAATCATCTATAATATCTACCTAAACTAATGAAGCGAAGAACCTCAATCAGATATATAGGCCAATTCCAATCACAAATAGACTCGATCTTTTTTGGGTCTACCTCAATCCCATCCCTAGACACCACACGAACAAGGAATATAATGGACTCAAGTAAAAACTCACACTTAGAGAATTTGGCAAAAAGCATATGATCTCTCAAAGTCTGAAGAATAATCCTCAAATTCTGCATATGCTCCTCTTTACTTCTTGAATATACACAGGAGAAAATGATGAACACAATCACAAAGGAATTTAAATAAGGCCTAAATATACAGTTTATCAAATCCAAAAATTCGAATGGGGCGTTAGTCAATTGAAAAGACATCACCAGGAACTCATAATGACTATAACGGGTCCTAATGGCTGTCTTTGGTATATCCTTAGCCCAAAACCTCAATTGATGGTATATGAACCTCAAATGAATCTTAGAGAATAGTGCTTCTCCCTGACGCTAGTAAAACAAATCATTAACATGAGGTGTAGGATAATGGTCCTTCCCCGTTACCTTATTATGAAACCCATAATGATCACACATATATCAGGAGTCATCTTTCTTCTTGATAAATAACACAGATCTAACTTAAGAGACACACTCAGTCTAATGAAAACCTTACCAAAAAGATCCTAAAGTTGAGAATTTAGCTCTTTAAGCTCAGTAGGAGCCATACAGTATGGTGGCATAGAAATCGGTCGGGTGTCCGGCTCAAGATCAATAACAAACTCAATACTATATTTAGGAGGAAGGCCAGGTAGATCAGAATGGAAAACATTAGGAAACTTACAAACTATAGAAGCAAAATCAAGAGACAGACTCTCTACACTAACATTATGAATATAAGAGAGATAAGTCTCACAAACCCTTAAAATAAGCCTCCTAGAATGAATATAGAAAATAGTACCTATCGACTCTAAATTAATAGCTCCCTGTGACACGATTGGTGGTACGTAAGGCATGGTTAAGGTAAAGATCTTGGTAAATAATCTAGGATCGATGATAGTAAGATAACCAGTTCATGCCTGGAATCACATCAAAATCCAGTATATCCAACACAATAAGGTCAACCAAAGTATCAAACTCTCAAACAGTCACAACACATGATCTTTAAAGTTGATCCGCTAATAAAGAATCACCTACTGGAGTAGATACACATAATGATACATATAGTGAATCCTAAGAAACTCCAACTATACGACATAATAAGTAAGAAAAAAGGAGTAAGTGGATCCTAAATCAAATAAAGAAAAAGCGAACTAACAACACATTAAGATCTTACCTATATTAACAACATTTGAAGACTCAGCCTAAGGTCTAGTAGGTATGATCTACAACTGTCCATGCCCATAATATTGTTGGGGTCTTGACTGACCTCTTGTCCTACCTACCTAATAATCTTTGAGAGCACCATAAGGACTAGCCCTATGACCATGCATACCACATCTAGCTGGGGGATGAACTACCTTGATAGGTGGTCACTCTACTTTGAAGGAACCATTGCTCCATGACTGGGGCACTTTCTTAAGAAATGACAAAAATCTCCATAATCATATCATGCCCCAGTCACTGAGTAAAAACTAGAAAATCTATCTTACCTAAAAGAACCACCACGAATAGAATGCACAGACGACGAACTCTTCAAAGACAAACCACAACCCTATCTAGAACAATCATTGAAGCCACACTGGACACCATAAGTAACATGAAGCACATCCTGAATGGGTTTACAATACTAATCGTGGTGATGATATGGCTGAAGTGGAGGGTACCTACCTTCAGAACCACTTTCTCTGAACTGTAAGCTACTATGGATCCCAGTGAACCTACACTGGTATTATGACTTTTATTGTTGTCCCCTCGAGCCTCATAATGTATCCCCTTCATAAGTTGAACATGATCAGATACCTTAGAACATGACATACACACAACAATAAAATGCTAAGTAGACATATATTGAGAAAGTCTAAATCCTCAAACAAAATAATGAACTCTGTCATACTCAATAATTTGAATAGGTGTAGCATGCCTAGCCAACTTATGGAATCAAGTATTATACAACAAAACAGTTATGGAGCCTCACTACAACCTCAAGAATTGATCTCCCAAATGGTCTCTAAGACTACAAGGTACGTACTTCTCTTAGAAGATCTCAGAGAACTGGTTTCATGTTCGAAGGGGAGGTCCAACTACCTTGGAATCAAAATGACATCTCCAATAATGTTGAGCTACCAAGTACAAGTAAAAATTAGTGTAATCTGCACCAAGAGTCTTAACAAGGCCCAAATTATGAATCTTATCCTCACAAATAAGCAATAACTCATATTCATCATTGCTCAGCGATCTAGAAAACCTAGGCAGAGCCAATATCAATATTTTACACAACATCTTTTGCTTTTTAAAAAACATAGAAGTCTGGGAAACTAGTTGCTGAGAAACTGTTGGCACAGGAGGGATCTCAACTTTGAGAGTCACAGCAAGAGGCTACACCCCTGCCATAATCCACTCTGATCCATAGACTGTGCACCATAAGATGGTGCACCACCAACTAATCTGAAAATTTAGACCAAAGTATTTTTTAGCAAAGAAGAAGAAATAAATATTGGTGGAGCCTTGGGTAGTACCTAGCTCACCATTTGCTGGGGCAAAAGAATCTCTAGCTTGAGAGAGGAAATAGGGTCTAGCAAAGGCCCCCTATCCTAGACCCTTAATAAGGACACCTCCCTGGACCACCAACAACCTCTAGGTTATCCACGAATATTAATTGGATCTCTAGGCTTAGTCTTGGGACCCTTGTCTCATGTAGCGTTAGCACGTGTTTTACCCATCAATAAAAGAGTAAAACCAAAGGAATACTTTAGAAATCAACTCGTACTCTTAGCAAAAATAAGTAAATGAAGAAAAGAACCCCTAAGAGTGTCCTATAGCCTCCCAAAGATAAGAAACAAACCTCATCATTCCAATTTGCAAGACTCTACTAGACACTTGCTCTTGTACCAATAATAATGGTGAAACCAAGGCTCTGATACCAATTTTTTACGACCTGATTTATGAGTCATGATGGAACTTACTCTATATTGGTAGTAGGTAGGTTAAACCACATCCCGAATATAGTTATAATGGGATAACATTGTGAAAAATAGCCTGAAAGTAGAAAATTAACAATTAAAGACTTACCTAGAAATAATACAGTCATAATGGTCTAATAGATAGATAGAAAACCGACAACCATCCTAAGACTAAATATTATCAGTACAAGAGATACTACAATGAATCAGTGCTCGATAGTCAAATATAATCTATCTTGAAGATGAAAGAATAGACATAGATAAATTAAAGGAAAAGAGGTAATTCTGGCTTCTAAATCTCCCCCAATCTCGAAGGCCAACTCTGTATGAGTGTCGAATTAGGTGCGACAACTAATACTAAAATCTTCATAAAAAAGTATAAAGTTAAGTATGAGTACAAGAACCATAGGTACCCTATAAGCATGATTGACCAACTGAGCTAAATCATGATATTGATACGATAAGATACAAGATAAAATATGCTAAGTCAATGTATAACAGGTAAACCCAAAAATAAGTTCCAACACCACTATGTGTAAATAATAAAATTCATACGAATAGTATCATTAAGATCATACAACTTCAACTACAATTTTGGCCCCCGTAAGATACTGAGTGCAAAAATATAAATAACCCAATGCAGGCCCCCATAGGCCTTGAGTGTACAATTAAGTAAATGAAGCATCCAAATAGCCATAAGTTACCAATTATCATGCCATAAAAAAGATTCCATACAAACTGTGTCGCATCATAATAACTCCTAATGCCAAACTTGATACAAAACTCAATAGAATCATAATCATTATCATTATCATTCGGACTCAAACCATAAATCACATTATTAATGTCATCATCATTACCATTCATTGTTGGACTAGAACAAAGCCTCTTATATATAAATCATATCAACGAATCGTATCAACAAGCCATAGATATAAACTAACTCACCAGACTATACCAATGAACTATAACTAAGGACTATACCTTTTAGTCGTATCTATATACCAAATAAAGAATCACAACCTTAAGTCATATCAATACCTATACACATGAACCATACCAAAACTGCATCTATTAATTGATGCCAAAAATCATTCCCATAGGTCATGCCAATAGTAATATCCATAAATTATACCAATGATTATACCAATAAAGCTCTAATTATATTTATAAGTTAGATCATTAATCACACATTTAAATATATCATTAAGCATGTCGATAGGCCATATGATTAATCATATCTAAAAGCCATATTAATAATCATGTACATATAAGCAAAATCATTAGTGATATCCATAAATCATATCATTAATTATATATGAAAGTCATATCAATAATTATATATATAAGCCACATCATTAGTCATATCTATAAAGCATATCATTAGTCATACATGAAAATCATATAAATAATCATCTATATCTAATCCATATCATTAGTTATATATATATAAATCACATCACTAATCATAACCGAAAGACATATTAATAATCATATATATTAGCCACATAATTAGTCATATCTATAAATCAAATCTTTAATCATACCATAAAGCCATATATATAATCATATATATGAGCCATATCATTAGTCATATCTACAAATTATATCTTGAAGCCATATATATATATATATATATATATATATATATATCAGAAACATTAGTAGTCATATCTTTAAATTATGTCATCAATCACACCCCAATACCATAACAATAATCATATATATGAGCCATATCATTAGTCATATCTTTAAATCATCTCAGTAATCATACCTAGAAACCATATCAACAATAATATATATGATCCATATCATTATTCATATCTATAAATCATATCATTAATCATGCTCAAAAACCATATCAATAATCATATATATATAAGCCATATTATTTTTATATCTATAAATTATATCATTAATCATACCCAAAAGCCAAATCAATAATTATATATATAAATCAAATCATTAGTCATATCTATATATCATATCATTAATAATATCTAGAACACATATCAGTAATCATATTTAAATAAGCCATATCATTAACAATACCCAAAATCAACATCATTCTTTCAATATCAAAGCACATACTCATTAAATATATATGCAATCTCTAAAAGTTCCATACCAAACAATAATAAAGGTATATCATGCATAAACAAGTATATAAGGTTAACACAACTCTTGTCATAAGATAGACTGTAGGGTCCCACTTTTAACCCATGAAATCCATTTTAAGAAACTTGTACCCTGTAATAAGCTAAGGTATCTAAGTTTATTTATAGATGCTTAGTAAGTCATAAACAGTCCTTAGATAGTAATCCTTCCTAAACGTGAACAACTAAGTCAATACTTCCCTAAAATAATAACAACTAAGTCAATTTCCCTTAACTTAAGCAATTAAGACCAATGCCACCCTAACATGAGTGACTAAGGCAATTTAACCTAGCTTAAGAAACCAAGGCATTTTCATTCTAAAAATCAGTGATGAAGCCAAGTTTACCTATGAAATGTGTAACTAAGCTAATTACTCATAATTTATGGTTTCAATATATCCTAAATGGTTCAACTAATCAAAATATTCTTATTTATACTTACAACACCTAAATACCACCCTATATTAAGCATAATATCATAATTATACTATGAGATAGCTCAATCTATGAAAAAATTAAACCTAGCCTACCTGGATGCCAAAGAAAACCTCAAAGAAATAGCAAAATCATCAATTTCCTTTCTGAGAAGCTTTCAAAAGGTGAGACAATATAAAAATCACAATCTACTTATCAAAAGAGAATAATGATAACCATATTGCACTATTGTCCTTTGGGTTAAAAATTATGAAAATGTCCAATATAGGGTCTGCCTATAAAAATTGCATTTTCAAAACCTACACAACGTCCCTCTATTCTCAAGGAACCTTTATCCTCCCAAAAGGGTTAATTATGATCTATAACGGTGCTAAAATCAAGCCACTAAGTTTTTAGGGATTTTAGATAAGAATGGAGAATTAATACATGAAAAATAATAGAAGCTGCCAAAAAATTTGAAGGAACAATACATAAATAAACTTTACTAAAGATTCTAAATCACCATACAAATGTTTCTCCCAAGTTCCACTGTATTTGGGGTTATACTCTCTTAAGAATAGTAGAAGAATGTTAAAAATCAGGCCAAATAGGGTATTTATACCCTTCAAAGGTATACTGATTGTGCTAAAGAGGAAACTGAACCACTTTAGAAATCACTGATAAAGGGCTAGGGTCTCACTAATGCGGTACTCATCTCCACTAGCTAGGTCCCTAAACCAGACCATGAGTTCTTTAGCGGTAGCCCTTAAAGCATCGATGTCCTACTAAAGTGGTACCTGTTGACTAAATCAAGGCCACTATAACATCTAATAGTCTTCTAAAAATCACTCTGCTAAAGACCCTGATAGGATACTTTAGTGGTCACACTAGATATCAGGCACTAGCTGGAGACTTTGAATTTTTTTCAGTCTTACCAACCCCTTTGGGTTTATTTGAAATCTTGTATGCAACAATGAGCTATACTAAACCATTAAATTGTAAGTTTTTGACTTAATGACATAGTCAAAATTTCCATCCAAGGTCATTTCGATGAAAAGTTTGTCCCACACCTACTTGTCATTTCTCTTAACTTTTGGCCAACAACCCAAAATGAGTTAGGGAGCCTCAGAACCCAAACCAAGGGCCCATTTGACCAAACATAAATGTTTCAAAGCTGTTGGAACTATCACAATTGGCATACAAGGTCTCTTGATTGATGTTTTTTCTTAGTAGCTATTTTGAACCGACGAAGGCTTTAAAGTATAAAATTGACTCTAAAAACCAAATGAACTTTCAGTTCCAATATGTCATAAATGACTTAGGAAAACTATAGAAAAGCTCTAAATGAAAAAAAAAGTAGAAGTATAGAAAATAACTTGGAGGGCCATTACTCTATTACCCTAGAAAACTAAGATAATATGAACTTCACTTGCCGTTATAGGACTTTTATAATAAAGAAGATACCATTCTAGTTGTGCAATGTATCCACCATTTTTTATCAATGTATGATGTCAATTTTTTACATGGTGGAGGACAACATTGAGGTCTTCATGGATGACTTCTCTACAATAGTGTAACACCAAAAAATATAAGCTAAGATTAGTACCATTCTTCAATTATATGTGAAATCAAGCATTATGTTGTGGTAGTGTGGGAAGTGATTTAGATATGTATTAAGGCCAAAAGTAACTCCTAGATCATAGCAAAGTTAAACCCTATCACGACCTTTTTTCTAAGATTAATGTAACACCATATAGTTGTAACACTCTTTTGAAGCTTCTAGAATGATCTTTTGGATCAACGTAGTGATGTTAGATAATGTATTGATATTTTAGGAGGTGTTGGGAGTGTTGAATGACCTCAAAACAATGTACGCATCATAAAATAGAGCTTAGGTGATGGCTAAGCATTGCCAATCTTCACTACAAAGATTTGATAATGGAGTTAGCACCGCAAACCTTAAGGTTTTCCATGGGTTAGGCACCATAAACCTTAAGGTTTCCATGGGTTATACATCAAAAACTTTAAGGTTTTTCATGGATTAGGCGTCACTTACCCTGTATTTTTGTGGTGTAAGAACTCAGTTTTTGAGTTAATTCAAGGGCACCAAAGTCTTTTTACACCTTATAACCATCACTAAACATACTTATGGGAAATCAAAGTCCCTAAATACATTTAAACACTCTCAAATACCGAGTTTATCTTCCTTAAACATAAGAAGAGAGAAGCAACTTAGTGTTTGGGGGTTCAAGCTTAAAAAGTAAAATTTCTTTGCAATTTCTTCGTAACTAAGGTATTCAGGACTACTCTAAACTCCATGGGTATAAGTTTTTCTATTTTATAAATTTTAAAGATCCCTAATCATGTTTGTAAATAAGGGTTTTGATATTGATTCATAAAGCATGTATCTTGGAATTATTTTAATGAAAGCATATGTTTGGCTTAAACTATTTTTCATAAAATTTAAATGTAACTATGTATATATGTTTTTGTTTGTAATGAAAAGTTTGATTGAGAGACTGAATGATAAAAAATCCCTCTCTCATTATGATGATTTTCGATTTCAAGTGTTATTGGTTGTTCAAAGGCATGAATTTTCTTAATAGAAAACTAGAGGGTAAATGCTTTTCTTATGATCATAGAATGATATGGTTTATGACATGTTTAGAGGTTGTTTTCATATTATGCATGTTCATTGTGTCAAAATTAATAACTTCTAATAGTTTTGAGTAATGCAAAAATGATATGGCCACTATGTGATTATACTATTGAGAGTAGTGTGTTTTGATGTAAACTAAATTGAAAATATATTTCATGACTCTCTCTCACTTAATATTTAAAAACTATGGGTGGTGATTAACATGAAGATAAGTGAAAAAGGGCTACAGATATGTTATGGTGTGATATGAATAACTTGAACGTCAGGGTATGGTAATACCTGATGATGACATGCCCTTAACAGAATTAGTATTAAATATTTTGAAAGTATGAAGAATGATTTTATAAAACCAAAAGTTGGTCTTAAGAGAGCTAGTTAATTATACGAAGAACACGTTTGAATGTAATGGCTTATGCTAGAAACTGTGGTTTGCCGACCCGGGATTTTGGATCCATGTTGTGCCTTCTTATGTGCCATGATTTATGTCATCCCTACTTGGGACTATTGTTAGGAGGCATGCATTATGGTATTTTTCCCTACCATGTCATATTATTATTATTGGAAATTTAGGCACCCTACTTTGTAGTTTGGCTTGCCTTCTATACCAATACTCTAACCCTTGTGGCAAACTTGGCTTAGGAGCTTGGCCGCTGAGTAAAGGAAAGATTCTATATAACCTGTGGAATTACAAATTTTTAGGGTGTACCGACTAGCTCAAATGAATAACAAAGAGTGAATGAAGGTTGTCAAGAGTTGATTTGAAGTTTATTAAATATGCCTATGTATTTTTACTGATATTATGTCCATCGTTATTTTGAAATGCTCTCGCCTATTTTGTATAAAAATAGGCTATATTGGGTTGTTTCCCATGTTAGTATATTTTGTATTGACCTCCTATATTTCAGGTTCTGAGGCCCAATCTAGCGGTCCTGCAAAGTAGTAGATTGTTGTCAGAAGTTTGCAGTTGGTGATCTTTCATTATTTTGGAGGGCCTTGTTTATGGAATATTTTTATTTGATTTTAGTTCATGGTCCGACGGGGGACCTTTTCCTAGATTTCAGAAAAATATTATTTTCATATTTATAGAGATTTCATAGATTTGTGTTTGAGGTTTCTGAATGTTCATGAATTTAAATTCTTATTGAAAAGTTAAAGTAAGAGAACAACCATGTTTCCGTATTGTTATGTTTTTTCTGCATTTTATTATAGTATATGAATTGAGCATATGATGGCTACTAAGAAAGGGCTCTTGGGCCTTCATAGCTTAGGATGCTCATTGTGGCCAGGGCCTCTGCTCGAGTCTTGACAAACTTGGTATCAGAGCACGGTTCATGGTCCCAGGGTGTCTATAAAGTCACATCAGGTAAAGTCATTTTAATTGGTGAGTAGCGCTCCACACTTAGGAAACTACTAGGCGTTTAGGAATGCTTAACTTTTCTTCATGTTCTAGATCGTGCCATTGTGTTGTCCATTTAGAGGTTATATAAATTCCTTATTTACTATGATTTTATTAGCTATGTATCATTGTCCATTTGATTTAAGTGCCAAAGCTTCGAGTCTAAATGATAGAGTCCATTCTAATTGAGTCATAAAAGATTATGAAATAGTACAAGTACTTGAAAGAGTCCCTTAGTTTTTCAAGGTGTATTGATTTGAGTGTATACTTTATACTGATGAAATCATTCTTTTTATCCTGAGGTATGAAGTGTATTCAGTCACTTTTATAAAATCCTCATTGCATATGTCATGCTTAAGGGTAGGGAGATATAGCATAATATTGGTACAATATTTCCACCCTAGTAGTAGTATGTGATAATGTGTCATAACCTATAAGCTGTAAGATGGTCCAAAGTTTAGTGATATCAGGTTACAAGCTTAGAAGTCAGAATGAGGGTGACTTTTGCATAAATAAGCTAGTTTAGTTGTATAATAATAGATTAAGGGATGGGTGGCCATTTTGTAGTAATAGACTAGTGTGGTAACAATATTTGTAGATTGTATGGTAGTCTGTCAAGGAAGTGATTGGCTATGATTGTTAATTATTCAAAGTAGGAAAGGAGATTAGAGTGGATAATTATGGTGGTTGAAGAAATCATTTGTAGGCTGTAAATAGAATTCGAAGGTAGTAGGGATGTATGCTTGGGTAAGTAAATATAATGTGAGAAAGTAGAACATGTTGATAAGATCGTAATGGGTTATATTATATGATTAAGATGAACTATCCCTATTATGTTACTTTTCCCACTTGATTGTCTTTTCCTTAGTAGTTGTAAACTAGTACTTTATGTCAGAAGGTATGTAGTGGATTTTGTGGTGTAGTAGTGATGCTATGGAAAGGATGTAATTGTAGGTAGTAGTTAATTAAAATGAGGTATTCGGCTCATTTTGCCAATTAGGTGGTACATGATCAATGCTAGACTATAGGCTTGAACTTTAGATATGGGGTATGTTGCTAAGAATAGTAGCTTAAGGTTAGTGAGGCATGTTTTGTGGGAATAAAGTAGTGGGCTTGATTTGAGATGTGAAATGGCCTAAGTTGGCAATTTTTGAGAGAAAGAGTGGATAATTATTATATATGTGCATGAGGACTAGGGTGAGGCGATGAAGTATGGTTGAGTCATTAAGAGCATAAGGGTGTCAGGTATATTAAAATATGTTAAACCCCGAGGTAGCATGATTTTAGATAAGGTTTGATATTCTTAAGTTTCTCCTATACCTAGATCTTATTCTCAAATTGTGTAGTATGGGGAAGACTATAGAGTTAGTGTGTGATGTCCATTAGATATGAATTGACTAAATATAGAAAGGCAGTATGTACTTTTAGTGATGTTTGGCAAACTTCATGAAGTGGTAAGTTATGTGGTTAGAGGTCTAATGTTTTAATATTGAGTAGTAGAGCGAATCATTATGTGATAAGGAGTATGGATGTGGAAGTTCACCAGAGGGTGAGTTATAGGGTGATGGTTATAGAGGCTAGCTAAAGTTGAGAGTAGCATTCCCAAAAAGCAATGCCTTCAAAGTATAGTTTATTAGGGGAAGTTTAGCTTTTATGTGTATGATGATACCCCATTGTGTTGAATCCTATGCTTTTAGATTTAATGATAAGATATGTCCTCATGTTTAGGATTGTGACTTTGATCTAAGGGGGAGATGGTGAAGAAAAGTAGTTCCCAAATTTTCTTGTGGTGTCAAGTTTCAAGTGAGAATCATAATAAATCAATTCTTATTTGAGCAAGCTCCTCCTACTTCAATTTGAATGGACATCTACCAGTGTCTTATGTAACGTCCCAGATTCTGAACCCCGGACGCTACACAATGCTTATGACCTTGAAGGACCATAAGCTAACCCATGATTGATATCTGTAACTAAGCACTGAATAATATATTGTAAAATGTAGAAAACTGGCAAAAAATTTGCCATAAGGTTCAATACTAAAATAAAACTGAATAAAGTATAACAATACCAAAACTAAAACAATTATTTGAAAGTACTCTAGTCTGAAAAAGCCTCTAAACTGTTTGAATAAGGAGTTGATGGGACAATCCTCCAACTAACCCCATCTACTGAAATGCTAAATCTAATGCGATAATAAAATAAGGAACATCCTTGCATGATGAGGACTCGCTGCTAAGTCTATTGTTGCTGGCTGAATCTGAACTGCTAAGGGTGCTCGGGATCCTATGCTTCTAAACCTATGGTATAAGGCACCATAGTGCAAGATAAAAGTATGTGTCGGTACATGAGAATGTACTGGTATGCAAGATTTAGTAAGGATAAATGCAAGTTTCACATGCATAAACTGTAACTGACTATGTAACGTTAACATGACTGGGTGAGAATGCAGGCATAAGTGCCAAAGCTATAACTGAAGTTGTAGTATAACTGAATACTGAATTCTAATAATTGCATTTCTGATAATTGAGTCTACTGATACTGATATCTGATTGACTGAAATTGATATAAAGCCTATCTAGCGGGTGATCTCTGAATCTATAGAACTATCTAAGTTCTTTACTGAGCTGAGTGACTGTATCTAACAGTCCTAATTTCTATAATATTGATCTATGTTTTAGTATGAAGACTGAGACTAAAATTGTGGGATGTAGTCATCTAACCGACATGCCCCTTTCTGAACTAATTGGGGCCCAACCTGGAACTCTAGCTAGAAAGGAGTCAGTACTGTGCCATGGGTAAAGACAACTACTATAGAGTCAGTCCTAATCTAATGGGTGACCCCTGAGATCAGTCCTAAACTAGTGGGTGATTCCTGAGTATGTCAATCCTATTTAATGGGTAACATGTCATACCTATGTTGAGTATGTAGTTCTTGAACTTGGGGATTTCTTCTAGGGATCCAGTCCTTACTAATGGTTGTGCCCCCATCCCTTCGCTCGCTCGATGCTGAATCCTACTCCCAACAGAAAGATACAAAACTAATTTCCTAGTTCATACTATGCTTGACTGAGTTGTTACTAATCATACTATATAACTTAATTGAACTTAATTACTAGTTCTATTGACTAACGGAATACTACTGAATTCTATTAATTGACTGAATGCTACTGATTGTGGCACGACTGAGATTGTCTTGAAACTAACATTGGCTCTAGGCACACACCTAAATAATCAGGTATTAAATACCCCCAGGACACAATAGCATGGATAATATAAAGCATGACAATTCTTTAATAACATGATAATGGTGTATCATTCACAATACAATCAATGAGGCATTTCATCCAGCACTTGAAACTCATAAACTTGTAAATGTATAGAAAATCATATTAATGTCTCATGATTCATTCAATAAGGTCTTTCATCAAATGCTTGGCATACATTAACTTATACATAACTGGGGATTTCTTGTCAATATGTTATAATGACTCTATCTCATTCACATAGGCCTTTTATCAAACATATGGGGAGCATTCTTTGGTCATACAACAATTAATACATCTAAATCATCATGGTTACATCAACTCACTTGTAAATTTAAGGGTCTATCATGAACATTATGTAAGTCATCACATACTAGGATCAAATCTTGAAACTTGTAATCCAAGACATGAGTCAACACCCAATAACAAGATGAACATGAATATGAGTTCACATAATTCATGAAAACTCATAAATATATAATCTTTGAATTTTGAAAGAAAATTCTTGAAATTTATGGGCGGAAGGGCCCCATGAATAAACATCTAATATACCTTAATACTTGACTTTAAAAAGATGGACGGTGAAATTCTTAAGTTTCGAGTCTTGAACTAAGAACCCTAATGCTTGTTCTTGAGAGAATTCTAGAGAAAACAAGTGTAGTTTGGTGAATAATGGATGAATCTCATGTTTTAGGGATATATAAGGGTGGGAAAAAGACTAAAATAACCCTGGGGTCACGACTCTTTTAATGAATTAAAACTAGGTACTGACGCGCTGGTCAAAGCGGTGAGTCGATAGGATTGATGCGATACTTAATGCATCGCGCCATGAACGTGCCAAGCCTCAGTACTTTTGACTAGAAATCCTGGAACAACATTGACGAACATGATAGGAAATGCGGCGCACCAAGATCACATTGGTCCCTTATTTTGGGACACCAAACGAGGTCTAAACGAGGTTCAAAAAATCCAAAACTCATCCGAAAATCCCTATTGACATTTTTTATCACAAATTAACTAAGATATAGACATTTAAAGGAATTTAAGGTCATAAAATGAGATTTCCAACTTTTAAAGGGTAAAAATAATCTATGTCTGAAAATTTAGCTAGAATTTTGTAAGTCTGGGACCCCTTGGCAAGCATTAATGGTCTGAATAAAGCTTAGGATTTTCAGGGATCTTAAAATATCTCCCCCTTGGGAATATTCGTCCTCGAATGAGATAGACTAAGTTGAGATTTCTGGTAGACTGAACTTACTTACTGGATATGAACATCTAAAGCATGACTTTATGACCGACATTACTAATTTACTGAAATTTCATACTGGACATGCATATCTAATGCATGGATACCTGACTCATGAATACATGACTAAATATGCAATGGTGCCTGATTTTGAGTTTGTGAGGAATATATGAGCATGAAACTAGATGGGTTTAAGGACATGAAAGCATTGAGGAAATCATAGGGTATTTCCCCCTTGGGACACTATGTCCCTCTAAGAATGCTTACTTCAGTGAGATACAGAGAGATACACAGGGCACCTACAAACTGAATTATGACTGAATATTGGGGATCTAAAACTATACATGATTCATAAACTGAGCTGAACTTACAACTACAAGGATGTTTGTAACACCTCGATTTGCTGAACCAGAATGCTATACAGTGCTCATGACCCCGAGGGACCACAAGCTAACCCATGACTGATATTGTACCTTTATACTGCAAATCATGATATAATAATGCGAATACATAGAACTATAAGGCCATAAGGTTCAACTGAATACAATCATGTGGGTGAAAATACCCAAAACAACTCAATTTGAACGTAAATCTAAACATAAATCTGAAAGCCTCTAAACTATCTGAATAAGGAGTTTAAGGAACATATCTCCAACAAACTCCTTAAAACTGAACCAAAGAAATAAATAAATGAATCAAATCATATTGTCCTCGAATTAATGAGCACTCACTGTGTCTCTGCGACTGGAATGCTACCGCTACTGCTGGGCTGGAGCTCGTGTCTAGGAACCTATGGTGTAACATGAAAAGAAAATACCATAGCGTAAATGCGTTAGTACAACTAGAGTAGTGAGTATACGAGGAAGGTAGTCTTAACATAAATAGTTTCATGCATGAACAACAATAAATGACTAATATGAACGTGGGAGTGCAACCACACATATATAGAAAGTGGGATCGTGAATACGTGATAGCATGACCTATAAGCTAATACATGGTTTACTGATAACTGTCATGACTAATAAATACTAAAACAGATAAAATGGACGATTGTATCTACTAGTCATGTATATACTAAATTCTGAAGAACGCCCTGAGTTCCTTTTACTGAGACTGATGTTGAAACTGTAGGAAGTAGTGTTGAACCGACATGCCCCATGTATGCCATTATGGCTAAGCTGGGGTGCAATCTCTGCCCCGACTGTAGGGGTGTCAATACCGTGCCATAGGTAAGGACAACCTATGAGTGACCCTTATCGGGCGAGTACTCAATGAGAACGGTGGGAACCATAAACTGATGGTTAAGCTACCTCATCAACCCCAACCTAACAGGTTAAGATATCTCAACCTACGCTGGCTACGTATTATGGAATAAAAGGATGACTACTAAGAATCACACCCTGAACTGGCGGGTGAGTTCCCATCCTTGGGTTCACTCGGTGCTAAACTCTACTCCCATCTGGAGGGACTGGACATAAATAACTGAATGTGCATGACTTAATCTTACTGAATTTCGTTGACTGGCAGAATGTTACTAATATATGACAACTGACTAAGATCATGAAATTTTCCTGAGTCACATGACTTACTGAAGTCTATGGAATCATAGCTTGAGTTCGGATATCGTGAAACATGACATAGCTCTAGTCACACAGCTATAGTTCTTGGGTACAAGTACCCCCAGGACTTGATGGAAGGAAACTGACACATATGACTGACTTGATCATAAGAGTAGAGTCCATAATTTATAATATCATAAGTAGGGATCTCATACTAAGCATGGTTATCAACAATGTATTGCATTTAAGGGATTTCATATCATATGGAAGTACTTGCACAATCTTAATATCATGTTCATTGCATAATCATATTGGCAACATATACCAATAGCATGGAAGTTCATGTGGATTGCATAGTTATTATATTTCTTGTTCATAAGTAGGATTTGCAAGTAAACATAGCATAATCTCATAAGAATAGTTCATGAGTATTCCAACAAAATTTACAAGGCACATCATCAACATAGAAGTCATTGGAACGTAAGGGCATATCATGAATCCTTCACTTAGTCACAATTTAGCTATATTGCATGATTTCTAGTTTCTTAGGCATTTTATCAAACACCTTACATGCACATGTTAAGCATAGGTGAAATCATCAAATTATACATCATGAACAATAGTATTTACATGTTTCCAACTCATATGATATCATGAAATTCAAAAAAAACATATAAAGATTCCATCTTGGGAATCACCCAATATCAACAACATGATCATCAACACCTAAAAATATAGAAATCATTCTTTATAATGAAAAAGAGGGTTTTTCAGCTTTATGGATGAAAGGGATCCATAAATCAACTCATGCATACCTTAGAAGGAAGATTCTTGATGATTAACGGAGGAATTTCCTTGAAATCGGATCTTCAAGCTTATTAATACAACCCTAGTTGTTTTTCTCTTTTAGTGCTCTTGGATGATGAGATTTGAGATGATACTAGGGTTGTAATATGTTTAGAAGCTATATATTTCGTAGGGTTGAGTTTAGGGACGTGTAAGGAGTGTTAAAAGACTTAATTACCCTTAAAATAACTCAAAACGGAGTGTTTTTGGCACTTAGAACTGACTTAGGTGGTGCCCAAGTGATTTCTTAAGCTAGGTTGGGCGGTGCCTAAACAATCGCCTGTGCTTGGTTTGGGCGGCGCCTAACCAATCGCCTATCCTTATGTCTCCCACAAAAATGGGCATAACTTTTTGCTCTGGTACTGGATAAAGGCGAAATTGGTATTTTTGGAAAGCTAATTCGATTCTCTACAATTTGGTGGGTATAAATCATCCAAACTACCACATTAACATCAAGTTATACTGATTCAAATATGACCCTTGCAAAATCAAACACTAAAACTTGATGGAGTCAAAAACTCTTAGCTTGTATTACCTTAAGTGACTCATATGAACATGCTTAATGCATCATAAGCTATCCTATCACTTGGATATTCATTGTAAGTCATGTACTTAAGTATGAATCACAGGATAGGAGATTTCATACGTAGGAATACTTATTCACTTCCTATCTTAGAAATATGCGGGGTATTACAATATCTTTCCCTTGGGAACATTCGTCCTTGAATGAGAATTTACTGAGAAGGGATACAAGAAAATAGAACCTGAACTGAACATGAAGAACTGAAACTTGATCTCATGAATGACATGCTAAACATACGGAACTCGTGCATATATGATGCATGGATAACTGACAAATGAATGCATGAATGAGTATGAAATGGTTAATAGGTACCAAGTTTATACTGCAAACATAAACGTGAAACTGAATAAGATTAAGGAGAACTGTTACCTTGAGCTTTAACTGAATTAGCGGGTACGCATATCTGCTCCTGCTTCCCAAGTATCTCCCTCATGAGACTGATTTCGCCAAAGAACCTTGACTAGAGGGTATTCTTTGTTCCTCAACCTACAAGTCTGATAATGTAAGATTTCAACTGGAATCTCTTCATAGGAGAGGCTGTTCTAAATATTGATGCTCTTAATAGGGACAACAACTGCTGGGTCACCTATGCACTTCTTAAGCAAAGAGACATGGAAGACTGGATGTACTGAGGCTAGTTCTGAAGGCAACCCAAGCTCATAAGCTACCTTTCCAAAGCGATAAATAATTTTGAAGGGACCGACATACCGGGGACTGAGTTTTCCTTTCTTGCCGAACCTCTTCACTCCCTTTATGGGAGAGATCTTAAGATAAACATAGTCATTGACCTCGAACTCGAGATCCTTTCTACGAACATCTGCATAGGACTTCTGTTGGCTCTGAGCAGCCTAGAGTCTCTCTCTGATCAACTCAACTTTCTGTAAGGCGTCGAATACTAAGTTAGGACCTATGATTGAGGCCTCACTAACTTTGAACCAACCAATCAGAGATCTACATCTCCTACCATAGAGAGCTTCGAATGGAGCCATCTGAATACTAGAATAATAGCTATTATTGTATGTAAACTCAATCAAAGGCAAGTGGTCATCCCAACTTCCCTTGAAGTCAATTGCACACGCCCTTAGCATATCTTCAAGAGTCTGAATGGTCCTCTCTGCTTGACCATCTATTTGAAAATGAAATGCTGTGCTGAGATAGATTTGGGTATCGAGACCCTTTTGGAATGCTTTCCAAAAGTGAGAAGTGAAATGGGTACCTCTGTCTGAGATAATAGATAGTGGAACACTGTGTAACCTGACTAACTCCCTGATATAAAGTTTGGCGTAGTCCTCGTTAGAATAAGAAGTATGAACAGGAAGCAAATAAGCTGACTTGGTCATTCTATCTGTAATAACCTAGACTGAATCATGCTGATGATGAGTTCTACGAAAAACCATCACGAAGTCCATGTTAACTTCTTCCCACTTCCAAGTAGGAATGATGAACTCTTGCATGGAACCATTAGGCTTCTGATGCTCTATCTTAACCAGCTTACATGTAGAGCACTTAGCCACAAACTCTACAATATCTCTCTTCATCCCACTCCACCAATAGATCTTCCGCATGTCGCGGTAATCTTAGTGGACCCTGGATGAATAGAGTACTATGCACCATGCGCTTCTGCAAGTATTCGCCGCCTCAATTCATGTACACCTGGAACACATAGATGACCCTGACAACGAAAAACACCATCTCCCCCTTGGGAGAAAACCTCGACTTTCTAATTCTGAACTGACTTTTTGAGCTTGACAAGGCTAGGATCCCTGTCTTGTTTCTCTTTTATCTCAAAAACTAGAGATGACTCTGAACTACTATGAACACATACACCACCCTCTGAAGAATCGACTAAGCGAATGCCTAGTCTGGCAAGCTGATGGATCTCCTAAGCCATTTTTTTCTTACTATCCTCAATGTGAGAAATACTACCCATAGAGAGTCGACTAAGAGATTTGGCCACAATATTGGCCTTGCCCGGATGATAAAGAAAACTCATGTCGTAATCCTTCAAGATCTCTAACCACCTTCTATGGCGAAGATTGAGATATTTCTGGGAAAAGACATACTAGATGCTTTTATGGTTTGTGAAGATATCTACATGAACTCCATAGAGATAAGGCCTCCAAATCTTCAAGGGAAAAACTACTGCTGCTAACTCAAGATCATGAGTAGGATAATTTTTCTCATGTGGCTTTAACTTTCTGGAGACGTAGGCTATGAACTTACCATGCTGCATGAGGACATAACCTAAACCCACTCTGGATGCCACACAATAGACTACAAAACCATCTGAACCAACTAGAATAACTAGAACTAGAGAGGAGGTGAGTCGAGTCTTCAACTCTTAAAAGCTCTTCTCACATAAATCTGACCACTGAAACTTAATCTTCTTTTGAGTCAATCTAGACATAGGAAATGCAAAAGAAGAAAATCCTATGACAAAATTTCTATAATAGCCAGTCAAACCCAAGAAACTCCTAATATCTGATGGAGATACGGGTCTGGGCCAGTTTTTTACTGCCTCAGTTTTCTGAGGATCTACTCTAATTCCATCACAGGAAATAATATGGCTAAGGAATACTACTGATCATAGCCAAAATTTACACTTGCTGAACTTAGCAAATAATTGGTGATCCCTGAGAGTCTGAAGAACAATCCTGAAATGGTCTGCATGATCACGCTCTGTCCGTGAATAGACCAGAATATAATCTATGAAGACTATAACAAATATGTCCAACTACTTCTTGAATACACGGTTCATCAAATCCATAAAAGTTGTAGGGGCATTGGTAAGACCAAATGACATGACTAAAAATTCAAAGTGACCATACCGAGTATGGAAAGTTGTCTTCAAAATGTCACATTCTCTAACTCTTAGCTGATGATAGCCTGATCTGAGGTCTACCTTTGAGAAGTAACTGGCACCCTGAAGTTGGTCGAATAGATTATCAATCCTGGGATGAAGATATCTGTCCTTGACCATGACCTTGTTGAGTTGATGGTAATCAATACACATCCTGAGAGAACTGTCTTTTTTGCACACGAATAATACTGGTGCACCCCATGGGGAAACACTGGGTCTGATGAATCCCTTATCTAAGAGATCCTTCTACTGATCTTTTAGTTCCTTGAGTTCTGCTGGTGCCATTCTGTATGGTGAAGTAGAAATAGGTTGAGTATCTAAAAGAAGGTCTATGCCGAAGTCTATTTCCCTTTCGGGAGAAATGCCTGGATGATCTTTGGGAAAGACATCTGAGTACTCATTAACAACAAGGACTATTTCGTGGATGGGATATTCAGAACTGGAATCTTTAACATGCACGAGATGATACACACACCCCTTAGAAATTATTTTCCTTGCCTGAAGGTAGGAAACAAGTTGACCCCTGAATGCTGAAATTCTACCCTTCCACTCTAGGACGGGCTCATTCAAAAACTGAAATTGAATTATCCTATATCTGCAGTCGATTGTGGCATAGCAGGAATGAAGCTAATCCATGCCGAGAATAACATCAAAATCAGTTATTTCTAACTCCACTAAATCTACTGACGTGGATTTTTGAGATATCATAACTGGGCAGTTCCTGTATACCCGCCAGGCTATGATGTTTTTACCAACTGGGGTAGAGACTGAGAATGGCTCTGCTATGACTTCGATATTGATTCTAAAATTGCTTGCTATGTATGGAGTAACAAAAGACAAAGATGCACCTAGGTCTAGCAAAGCATAAACATGAACATGGAAAATATGTAATGTACCAGTAACGACATTAGGAGAATTTTCCTGATCCTACCGGGACTGAAGAGCATAGATTCTTTTTGGACGTTGCCTACTGGTAGCACTGGAAATGGCACCCTGATGGTTTGGGCGACTGGACAGAGCTATAGAATAATTTTGCTGACCCTAAAGACTTGACTACAGACACTCCCTAATCTTGTGGCCTGGCTTGCCATAACCAAAATAGACATCACTACCGGCTTTGCAAATGCCCTTGTGATTCTTACCACAAGTCTAACAAAGGGGATTCGTTCGGGCACTACTAACACTGCCCTGAGATTTAGAGCTTAGCACTTTCTCTCTATTGTAGTCTCTGAACTTCTGCACTAGAGCACTGGTAGAGGAAGGAGCTGGAACGGCTGACTTGGAGAAAAACTATGAATGCTTTCCTCCATCTGACTTGGGGTGAGGAAAGTTGAAATTATTGACCTTGCTCTCTTGTTCTGACTCTCCCTAGTCTTAAACTTCTACTCTTCTACTTGCTGGTCATGGGTCATGAGTCTGGCTAAGGTCATATCATCGATCAACATCATAGACCTACACTGATTTACCATGCTATCATTGACCCTTAACATGAACTTGCTCAGCTTAGCTCTACTGTCTGCAACCACATGAGGAGCATACCTGACTAGCTGAGTAAATCTAAGAGAATACTCCCTAACAATCATATTCCCCTGTCTAAGGTTAATGAACTCATGAACTTTGGCTTCCCTCAGCTCTTGGGTAAAGAAACTGTCTAAGAAGGTTGTGACAAATTCCTCCCACTCGATAGGGCCTGTATCATCTAACCTCTCAGACTTCTACTATTTGTACCAATCATGAGCAACATCCTGTAACTGGTAGGTGGCTAACTCAGCACTCTCAATAAAAGTAACACCCATGATGTCAATGACTTCCTGGATTTGTTCAATCAACTCCTGAGGTTCCTCATCATACTTAGACCTATGGAAAGATGGAGGGTTCATTCGGGTGAGGTCCCGAACCCTAGCTGCTTTAGGATTGGCCACTGGATTGGACGGAATTACAGGTGGCCATTCATTCTGTGCAGCCATGGACTGAGCAAGTGTGGTAAATACGGCTATAAACATCTCATGGGAACCATTCTATTAGGTATTATCTATGTGAGATCGTTAACTATCATCTAATAAATAGAGACCCAAAAGGTAATAGTTAACTAGGAGTAATGATATGGGTTAGTAAGGCGATATTCGGAGGCTCAAAAGGTAAAGGGTGAAATCCATCAACTAGTCCAAAAGACAATTAATGTTACATAGCTTATTAGATTCGGCATATAAGGTATTACGCTGGTTCAATAAAGTACAATAAGCCTACTGAATTGAGAAGCCAGCGGGAACATAATCATAGTATCATCTACGATAGATTAAAACCCGAGTTGATATTTCTTACTTGTTTAAAATTTCCACTACATTTACTTTTCCATTTCTTCCTGTTGATTACAATAGTTAAGAGCTACAATTCCACATATTTCTTTGGGATTTGACTCGAATCTTTGTTGGGTTAGTATATTTGATAATGGCTGTATTATATTTAAATTTCAAGTATAGCTTAGGCATTATCAAAATTTTGGCACCATTACTAGGAATACAGTGTTGAGTTGTGAATCGAGGTTGTTGTAGTTTGTAGGTATCTGGGTTATTGTTCTTAGTTGGGTATATATCGGTGTATTCCTAGCACACAGAGAAGAGGCAATCCTTTACTCCCTTGAAATCTAAATCTAGAGTGGATCCTTCAAACACCGAGTAGGATGACAGAGCCCAAAAGAGATAATATTACTAAAGGCGTTCATGATGGTAGACACAAGGTGCCTGCCCCTCTTCCCGAAAGAGTTGTGGACATATTGACAACAGATCGAGGTGCTTTTAGCAGAAGCTACTAATCTGAGAAGGGAAAACAATTCCATATCAATTGCACACACTAATAACTATTAAATTAGGGCATCACTTTCACCTTTGTCCTACTTGAATTACAAATTCTTTAACTAAATTAATTTTTTACTAAAGCACTTAGGAACTTTTGATCAAATTAAGGTCTATCAAAGAAAGGGATACAGGCTACATACGAGGTTACAAAAGAAAATAATATAAAGGATAAATGGGGTTAACTAGGATTATGGACCAGGGTAGGTCAGAAAATGGGTATAAACATGGCTATCAAAGAAATGCCTATATCATCTCTAAAACCCACAGTCATTATTTTATTTTGCACACAGATTAAGAAATTTCTAGCATCAAATTCAATAAGGAATATTCAAACTCATCACACACACATGGCACATGTTTAACTCAAGTTGGATCATTATAAACTCTCAACAAAACATCACATGAATTTGACATTAAGCCAACAAGTATGAGAGTCATAAACAAGAGCCTAGGAATCTCAAAAGTAGCAATTCACACAATCACCATTCTCTTACAACCATAACAATTGCATAATACAGTTAAATATAGCACCAACAAAAATATCCCACTTATTCCTAACACAAAAATTTTTAATATTACTCCTAAAAATAGGAATTTCCCGCCCCACACTTAAAAATTTAATTTGTACCCAAAGTATACTTATAAGTAGAGATAGAAATACTACCCGAAGCTCTAGGCCTAGCTAGTAGAATCATTATACATCAAGGGAGTCTAAGAACCCCACAATCTTTGCCATTCTCCTTAACGTAGTTTTTTTAGTATTCAGACTTCCCGTCAACCTGTGACTAAACAAAAATAAAAACTAGTGAAGTAAAAGCTAAAATACTAAAAATGAAACATACCTTAACTTGGGTTGCCTCCTAAGAAATACCTTATTTAGTATTGTGGCACGACCCAATCTTTGACTCATTCATTTTTGTTCAAGATGGGATAGGGTACGGTGAGCCAATTAAAGTATCACAGAGCATGGTCTAGGCTTCCCTAAGCCTACAGTGTTAAACAAAGAGAATGGAATCAAATTTATGCTTGCCCCCAAATCACTAAGTATACAGACCACCTCATTGTTGCCAATTTAAATGGATAGAGTAAGACTTCTAGGGTATTTGATCTTTTTTAGCATCTTTTGAATCACCACTAAACTACAATCCTCAATGTGTGCTACTTTCTCAACATCCTACAACTTAACTTTGTTAGTGACCACATCCATCAAGTACTTTGCATACTTGGGCACTCCCTGCAAAATATCTAAAAGTGGAAGATATATGTGAAGCTCTCTCAATGTGTCAAAGATCATCTTTAAGCATGCATTCTTCTTTTCTTTTCTAAGCCTTTGTCGGAAAGGTGGTGGTGGTTTCTGCTCACTTATTCAACAACTTTGGTTTTTAAGTATTTAGACTTCCTCAAATTTTTAGCAACTTTGTTATCTACCTGTTGAGGAACCAAATTTCTATCTACCTCCTTAGTTTTATTTGGAGGTTATTCATTCATCTTTTTACTATTCCTTAAAGTGGTTGACATTACTTATTTAAGAGATCTAGTATCACTTGGCAAACCACCTTGAGGCCTGTTATTTTTTGTTCATGCCATCTAACTTATTTACATCTCAAGTTCCTTGTAATAATCTACTAACTCTTCATATATGTTGCCAACTATGCTTGAGAAGCTATAAGTTGTTTTAGCATCTCTTCCATATTGCTATGTTTAAGTTGTGGCCTGATTCCCTGAAATCGGCTGCTGAAACTACTATTATTGGTAGTTTCATAATAAAATAGGTGGCTGTGTCTGACACTTTTGATTGTAGGTGTTCCCATAATTTGACCTTTAAGGATTGCTAAAATACATCACTAACTCGGGATTTGCACCACAAATGGCTATAGAATGACCACTGTTTCCACAAACCTCACACCAAGTATCTGATAAAATGTATTAGTTGTTACTGCAGGATGTGTAACCCCTAATTTTATATTTCTTAGTTAAGTAGTTAACTGATTCTGTTGTATAGAAATTTAAGCTAATATACCAGTAAATTGGTCTATCTCCAACACACCTGCAACCTTTTTTGGATCACTTCTTGAGTCAGCATGCCATTCAATATTCCCTTGTGTAATCTGATTCACCAAGGTGTATAGCTCATCATACGTTAATTCCAACGCTTAACCATCTAGAGCTAAATCTAGCAAAATATTCGTATTGTGATCAAGTGCCTCAACAAAAGTGTGAGCTAGTACCTATTTAAGATAGTCCCATGTAATCCAGGAACCTACCATCTACTCCTTTGCTTAGTAATTGAATTTTGGTACAGTCAATGTTGGATTAAAGTGGTGATCTTCCATAGTTCGGAAGGCATCTATTTCATGTTACGGTTTATTTCTCATGTCGCTCGTCTTTCAAAGACTATGGTTTTTAGCTATGGTTAGGGGCGTTTCCCTAGTAGGTAGTCTTTGATTGGTCTAAAGGCTTTGTATGGACATCTGTGGACATAGGTATAGATTGGGCTGTTTATGTTACACATATGTATAATTATATTGTCTTATTATTACGGTATTGATTTTCGGCTTTCGCCTTGGTTTGGTTGGACATTTGATGGGTTGGTCTCGATTATAGACTAGACCTAGAGTCAACACATGATTGGATACGCTATCTTGTTATATGTTTGGACTTTAGCCGACTCAAGGTATGCATTTTGTGGTTGGGTTGGGTAACGAGGGTGGTTCTTGATCCAGGTTGAACTTGGGATTGCCTATTAGGACAAGGCTCTGGTTATGGGTTGTGTCAACACCTGAAGTCTTGAACAAATGATAATACTGGGCCCACATCTCACTCTCGATCTCCTAAGTAGCCTCCTCTACTGGGCAGTGCCTCCATTAAACCTTGAATATGGAATCTCTCTAGAATGTAGTCGCCTCACATAACTAGCCAAAATAAGCACGATCTTCTGCACAAAAGTCAATTACGATCCTAACAAGACCGAGTAAAATATAAGCACATGATAAGGATCCAAAATATACTTCCGCAATATACAAACATGAAAAACTGGATGAACAATGAAAAAGTATAGAGGTATAGCTAACTCATAGGCCACCTCTCCCACTACACGATAAATCTTAAAGGACCAATATAGAGAGGTCTAAGCTTACCCTTCCTCCTAAATCTCACCATACCTCTCAAAAAAGTACCTATAATAACCAGCCAAACTAATAAAACTATGAACCTCAGTCAGAGATATAGGCCTAGCCCAATCACGAGTAACTAAAATCTTAGTTGGGACTACCATAATACCTGTCTTTGACACCATGTGTCCAAAAAATGCACCAAATCAAGAAAAAACTCACATTTAGAGAACATGGAAAAAATAAAATGCTCTTGGAATACCTGGAGCACAATCCTCAAATGCTACGCATGCTCCTCACTACTTCTTAAGTACACAAGAATATCATCAATGAACATAATAACCAAGTAGTCTAGATAAGGTTTGAATGTTGTAATAACCCTTTAGGTCATTGTTGGCGTCCTTGCTTATTTTCTTTGATAGAGCTTCTCTATAGATTCCCCAAGTCTTTTGTGACTTGCTAGAATTGATAGTTCAATTACCTAGCGGTTCCTTTGTATTTTAGAACCACATTCCCAATTTGAAGTCTTTATTGGTTCTAACTGACCACAGAGCAAAAACTTTAGTAAACTACCTTAAATTTGAAATTTGAATTTGCCAACATATATAAAATGTCAAAATACATGTGGTTACATATCTCATTGGTTCGAAACAGACTCTGGATGCATCTTGAGGCATTGGTCAAAGCCCAAAACCAAGTTCCATGCTTCAGCTATATCTTGGCATAGAGCGAGATACCATGACCGCAGTACTAAATATGAGAATACAGGGTCTCAATCATGGATAAGATAGGTCTACAACCACACTACCTGAGGCCAAGACAAAGACTATTTAAAGGTTGACTTGTCTAAAATTTTGGCCATTTTGTTCCTCCCTCTTAATTCCTAAACCCTAATATAGTGTAAAATCTTTAAGTGAGTCTTTTGGGTTGATTAGGAGCTTGAATAACTTGTGTAATCCATTTTTTCTACAAATCTAAGGCAAGATTTCTTCTAGTTTATTGTTAATTTCTTTATTTCTAGACTCAAAACCCTAATGGTATGAGGCTCAAGTGCATCCACAAATGTGATTGATTTACTCAAATTTCTTGAGGGTTATATCTCCCTAATAATAGTTAAGCAATGGCTTGGTCTCAAGAACTCATTTTTTTAAAGGTGGGACCAACTTAGTGATTTGGTGTCATTTTGGACCCATGACACAATGGTACCATAATGGGTATTATCATTCTTGTATTAATGCTTAGATTTTATCTTGATATCTTGGCTTATTAAAGAAGTTTCAAGAAAAAGAAAGAGCTCGTTGGTTCATGAGAAATTTGAACTCAAGGTAGGTTAGGCTTACTTATGGTTAGATTGAGCTCAATTGTAGTATAATTATGATATCTTGTAAGATTGGATTTGGTCTTAGATCATAAATGGGTGAATGACGATACTTAGGATTAGTTGATTCTCGTAGGCTATCAAACATGTAAAATGTGATGCTTGACAATAGCCTAAAACCTTTGATAGTTCTACTTGTAGTCTCATGCATAGTATGAGAATAATTTAGTTTCTTTAGTAGAGGAGAATGATGTTGTTGACTAACTTTAAGAGTTTGTTGACCTAGATATGACTATTTATGAATTGGCCTTAGTATTTATGTTGACTTAGAAATGATATTTGAAGAAGATTTTCCCTTATAGGCCTAGTAAGGATTGATAAGTCCTTATTGTGTGATTTAGATAACCTTGCCTAATTTCAAATAGATGTTAGTCTTGTAGAAGTAAACTTTGGCAATATTAGGATTTAGGAGTGGGACTTGACCTCCCTTAAGCTTGAACTATGTAATTTCTAAGTGACCTAGATACTTGAGGAACGTCTAAGTTATGTTACTGAGGTTTTAATGGTTAAACTCTATTGTCAGATATGCATATGGTCAATAGTTGGATAATGTGTATACCTGATTGATTATCTTGTTGTCATGATATGATATCCTTGGAAAGTATTATAAATTTAACATATGCTTATGGTATTTCTTGTTTTATTAATAATTTAGAGCTTAAATAACTATATAACCATGTTATGGTGATATCAGCTTCATTGTGTCAAATACGATAGTGATGATAATTGTAGAACTCGGTAAAGGGCCATGGTGGGAATGTACAACCCACAATTTTGGTGAGTTGCTTATGTTATTATGCCTTGATATGTTGATGGATTGATCTTTTGGTGTACTCTCTGGTGGTATGGGATGTCATGATTAGTTCTTTATTTGTTTTCCTTGAGTGTACTTCCCAGCGTTATGGGACATCGTGGTAAGTTCATTTTCTTTAGACTCTAATGATGGTAGTTGTGTCGATTATTGCAATTACATGATTGTTATCGTATATATGGCTTTACTCTTCCAAAATGATAAATCATGTTGTATGAAAGTTATGGTATATGTGGATATAAAATGTCATACTATTGTTATAGTTGATTAGGTAATTAGACAATAATATTAAAGAAGATTTAGGTTCGATTCTGTACCTTGACTTTAAGTTATTATCTTACTCTATATCATACTTATATCATAATTTAGCATATTCATCCAGTGATACCTACTGAGTACCCATGTTTTTATACTCATACTACCCTTCTGTACCTTTTTGGTGTAGACTCAAGTTCTAGTTGCCGCTGTTAAGTTGAGATCATGCGGTGTTTATTATCAGGGGATAGGGTGAGCTCTTGGATTTGAGTTACCCTTTTTACCTTCTATCATTATTCTATATTTCATATTCGAGATAAATGTATAAGACCATTTAAGACTATTAGACATTGAGTTATAATTTCTATTATCAAATATAGAGATGCTCTTGTACTAATACTATCAGGTCATGGGATTGGAATTCAAATGTTAGTTGTTTCTTTGTGGAATGTCATTGTTATATTATCTTCCCTTATAGTATCCATGTTGGACATTCCAACCAAGTTAACCCATTGTATTAGCTCTGGGTTACGGTGTTTGCTTACCTACTTGTGAGTTATCATAGGTGCCATCATAACTCAAAAATTGGGTCGTGACATAACTTAAGTCAAAAATAATGTGCCAACCTTGGTTAAAAGGGTAGGGTATGTTTTTCCCTTAATGTGCTCATGATTGAACTCACACGAATCATTTTTCATACCCTTTTCAAGGTATAGACACCCAACCATCTTGGGTTGTAGATTGGATTCCATATAACACACATGGTCTATGTAAGTTAGGAAACCTCCCATAATTCAGTATTAGACTTCGTTTGATCTTATATTAAATTTATTAAGAATAATTTAGTATTACATGTTTTTACTTGATTATTGCATCAGGTTAATGTCTCTAATCCTATATTCTATTTATCATGTCACTTTTAGCATGGTCTTATCACAAAGTGTAGTTCATATCTCTGTTTCTTAGTACATTCAAAGTACTGACCACATACTTTTCTTTGTGATATATTGTCTTTAATATAGGTTATTTTTTATATCTAAGTTATGGTTAGCTTGATTTAGTATAATTCAAACAAAAGTGTATGATGAGTCCTCATTATTCGAGGACTAGTTTCGATATTTCATTTATCTCTATTTTAATTTCAAATAATTTGAGTTAGTTGGGAGCTTATCAAGAAAACTATTCTTAGTAGAGGATTTTCAGTAGATAGTAGATGTAAAGTTTTATGTTATGTTAATTGATTTCTATTTTGTTTGGAGAATTGAAATTTTGTTTTGATTATTTCTATATCATTCATACTTTAGCATCTGCACAATGTTATTAGTTTTATATTGTATTTCATAGTATCATGTCAGGACATAGGTTAGTTTGGGGGCACTTCTAACTCTAAGCACCGCTTTAAGACTAGAGGGTAGTCTTAGGTCATGACAAACTTGGTAATAAAGCATCAGTTTAAAGGTGTCCTAGGATTTGTAAAAGCTACGTTAAGTATAGTCTTGTTCATTGGTGTGAAGTGCACTATACTTATGAGTAAGAGGCTATTAAATATTTTGGGAAAAGGTCTCCTTCTTACATATTCATATTGTGCAATATAGTGTGAACTCTACTAAAAACCTCATCTATCTCATGCATTATGCACTTACAAAAAATTCCTTCATGAAGATCAAATGGAAGAAGAAATAGAAATGAAAACCAGCAAGCACCACCGCTTCAACAATCAATTTGAATGAACATATCTCTTATTTTTAGTTGAGGGAAGCTTTCATAGTTCTAGATCAAGCCTTAAACACTCAAGCAAATCAGAAAGCTAGTACTCCAGTCAATCTCATTAGTACCACAACAACAATTAGAGTCCGAGACTACACTTCGATAAAACCTCATGAGATTTATTGTTCTAAGATAGTGGAATATTTTCTAGAATTTCTGGTTGATAGTCTAAAATTTATTGATATCATGGGTGTCACTCCAGTTAAAAATTCAGATTTGGATACTTATCAGTTTAAAAGAGTAGCTCACATTTGGTGTAAGTAGAGGAAAAATGATAGAGGTGTAGATGTAGGTTCGGCAAAATAGGATTAGCTTATGGATGACTTTTTGGATAGATTCTTCCCAATTTAGTTAATTAAAGACAAATATTATTAGTTTATTAATCTAAAAGGGGGAAACATGAGTGTAAAAGAGTATTCTCTCAAGTTTACACAACTTTCTATGTATGCTATGTCTATGGTTACTGATTCAAGGGCCCATATGGTAAGTTCATGATAGGTATTTTTGAGGATATGGTTAAAGAATGAAGAACCATGATGTTGTTCAAAGATATCAAAATCTCCAAGTTAATTGTTCATTCCCAATATATTAAGAAGGAAAATAACAAAATAAAATGTAGAATATGAACAAAAGAGATAAAATAAGGAACTTTGATTATTCTTAATAGAAGTTGGGAAGTGGAAATTGCTCTCAATTTCAATTGAGATCTTCATCCCTTGCATTGCCACCTGTCAGTATTCCATCCCCAGGCCCAAGAAGGATTATAAAGGAAGAGTGTGTTTGGCTTTAAGTCTAGTTTTAGTGCATACAGTTATTGTACATTCCCAACTTGTAGAAATTATGGTAAGAATTATTCTGGAGAATGCTTTATAGGTAAGGATGGGTTTTTTGGTTATGGAAAGCTATGCCAAAAACATCAAGATTGTTCATCTACCAAGAGAGATGATATCAATGGACACACTCAGCATACCTCTTTATGAACTCTATCTAGTGGTGTTGGGGGTCTCATTAGGAAACATTTTACACTCTTAAGACTTGATAGGATCATAAAGGTTCTCTTGATGTAGTCACCATTTGTTAAAGTGCATTTGTATTTATGTGTATGAATTGTATGATCATGAAGCTACACTTTCTTTTGTGACTACTTATATAGCTATACACTTTTATATCATTTTCAAAATTCTCTTTGAGTCTTTTTTAATAACTACTCTATTCAGTTATTTAGTCATATCTAGATGGGCATACAAAAATTATCTGTCACAATTTCCATAGATTTTGATGTTATTCTTAGAATAGATTAGTTACGCTCTTGTTATGACTCTATTTATTGTAGAACCAACATAGTCTTGTTTTAGTTTCCAAAAAAGCCAGTGTTACAGTGGAATGGTAATATATTAGGGTCTATATATTAGTTGGTCTCTTACCTTAAGGTTAGGAAAATAATTTCCTAGGGGTTAATCTATTGTCTTGTTTGAGTTAAGGATTCAACGTCTAATGCCATAATTTCTTAATTAGTTCTAGGGGTTAATGAATTCTCATATGTGTTTTTAAAAGATCAAGCCAGAGATCCTCTCGAATAGGAAATTGACTTTGAAATAGATCTCCTTTACACACCTAACCTATTTCAATTCCACCATTTAGAATGGATATATCTGAGCTTAAGGATTTCAAAGAACCATTGAATGACTCATGTACAAGAATTTTATTAGATGTAGTGTCCTTCCATGGGGTGCTCCGGTTCTTTTCATGTGAAAGAAAGAAGATTCCCTTAGAACATGAATTCACTACAATTAATTAAACAACGTCAAAATCAAGAAAAAATATCATATTTCTAAGATTGACCATTTGTTTGACTAACTTTAGGGTCCTACTTTCTTATCTTTAATAGACCATAGATTCAATTATTATCAGCTCAGAGTGAAACAATGTGATATTCTTACGAAATCCTTTAAAACTAAGTATTGTTTGTTTGAATTTGTTGATATATCTATTGGACTAATGAATGCTTATATAGATTTTATGGACATAATAAATAGGGTGTTAAAGTAGTACTTTGATATGTTTATTATTGTCTTTGTTGATGACATCCTTTTTATTCTCAACATGAAGATGAACCAGCAGGCCATTTGAGAATTATTTTAAAGACTCTCAAAGATCGCCAATTATTTGCTAGGTTTAACAAGTTTGAATTTTTTCTAAAATAAGTAGTATTCCTTCGTTATATCCTTTTTAGTGAGGGAATTTAGGTTTATCGTCAAAAGACCAAAAAAGTTAGGAATTGACCTAGACATGTGTCTCCATCATATAGCAAGAGTTTCATAGGTTTAGTTGGTTCCTATGGATGGTTTTTTTAGGAATTTTCCTCTATTTCTTTCCCTATCTCTAGATTGACAGAGAAAAAAGTCATGTTCATTGGTCCAATCCATATTAGAAGGGTTTTCACATGTTGAAGACTCAACTCACTATTGATCTAATAGTGGCTTTGCAAGAGAGTTCATATGGGTTTATTATTTATTGTGATGTTTCCAAATTTGGGCTCGATTGTGTGTTAATGCATTATGCAAGATTGTAGCATATTTTCCCAGACAACTCAAGCTTCATGAGAAGAATTACTCAACTCATAATCTTAAGTTGGTAATTCATGATCTAAAGTTGGAAATAGTAAGTTTTTCCTTAAAGATTTGGAGTAATTATCTTTATTGGCTTCATATGGATGTATTCATAGTTCACAAGTGCCTTTAGCATGTGATTAGTAAGAAAAATCTAAATTTCAAGAAAGAAGATGGATAGAGTTGTGGAATGATTATGATTTGAGTGTCTTGTACTATCCCAATAAATCCAATTTTGTGGTTGACACTCTTAGATGGTTCTTTTTGGGATCCGTTGTTTTTGTAGAGGATGAGAAAAAGTTAGTCTTTAAGGTTCACCTAGTTACTTGATTTGAAGTTTGGTTGGTTGATTTAGTTAAAGGTAATATTTTTTGTTCAAAATAGTTCAAAATCTTCATTGATAGTTGAGGTGAAAAATATTCTGATAGTGATTCTATTTTGCTTAAGTTGAAAGAAGCAGTCTAGAGTTAGAAGGTTGACCATTTCTCCCAAAAAAGAGGTGGCATCCATCATTGTTAGGGTAGACTATATGTTCAAGATGTGGATTACTTGAGATAGTAGATGTTAATAGAATATCACAATTCTCAGTATTTTATTCGACCAAGAGAAACTAAAATGTACCATGATCTACGAAAATTTTATTAGTGGAATGGCAAGAAAAAATGATATCCCAGAATTTATGGCTAAGAGTCTGAATTGCTAGCTAGTAAGGGTTGAGCTCTAGAGACTTGGTAGCATTACTTTAGAATATCAGTATTCCTAAATGGAAGTTGTAAGACGGACTTCATTTTATGCTGGTCTCATACTCACCAACAACATGATTCTATTTGGTTATCATGGATCGGATGACTAAGTCAACATATTTTCTACAAGTTAAGAATTTACATTCAGTCGAGTATATGTTAAACTCTATCTTAGGGACTGGGAAAATTTTCGTGTTTTCCCTTTGACTATAATCATAGATTGGGGTACTCAGTTTATCTCTCAATTCTAGTAGACTTTTTAGAAGGGTCTTGGTACCCAAGTTCGTCTTGGCATAACTTTTCACTTGCAAACAGATAGTCAAGTAGAACAAATCATTCAAACTATAGAGGATATGTTAAGAGCATATGTGATTGATTTCAAGGGTAATTGGGATAATTATTCACCTTTGATTGAGTTTGCATATAATAATAATTACCACTTTAGTATTCAGATGTCCCTATTCAAAGAATATTATGGTAAGAGGTGTATATCACCTATTGTCTAGATTGAAGTTGATGAATCTACTTTGATAGGGATAAATTTAGTTCATAAGTCTATGACAAAAGTTTTGACTAGAGAATAACTGACAGTAACTTTGAGTTAATAGAAATCCTATGTAGATATATAGAGAAAGGATCTTGATTTTACTATTGGTGATTAAAGTTTCACCTATGAAAAGGGTGATGAGATTTAACAAGAAAAAAAAGCTCAATCCCCACTATGTTGGTCCTTATAAGATTGTGAGTGTCTTTGGCAATGTAGCCTATGAGTTAGATTTACCTGTAGACTTAGTATCAAGTGCATTTGATATTTCATATGTCATTGTTAATAAAAATACCTTGGTTATCCTGCATCGATTATGCCTTTAGATGATGTGTGTGTGAAAGAAAGTCTTTCTTATGTGAACTTCCAAGTAGGGATCCTTGACCGTTAGGTTCGTAAGTTGAGGAATAAAAAGGTCGCTTCAATATATGTTTTTTGGTAAAATCAATAAGTTGAGGTAACTACTTGGGAGTAATTTGAGGAATAAAAAGGTTACTTTAGTATATGTGTTTTGGTGAAATCAATAAGTTGAGGAAGCTACTTGGGAAATGAAGGAGGAAATGATGACCAAGTATCCCCATCTTTTCTTTTCGAACTCAGTTCCAGCATGAGATAATATTTTCTCCTTTATTAATTATTTTTTCACATGTCAAAACATACATCCATGGATTCAATTCAGTCCATGTTTTAGTTATCGACTTAATTGTCATATCAATATTAAACTCTTAGAAATTCAATGATGGGATTATAGTTCTTTCCTTAACTCTTCATCTTAGTTATTTTCCAAATAGGGCTGAATAATATCGAGGGGGGGGGGGGGGGGGTAATGTAACACTCTAAAAATCCAATCTAAAATTAGGACTATGCTTTAGTACATGTAAAATCAAATATCATGTTTTGGTATTGTGGGAAGTGACTTATATATTTATTAATGCGATAAGTAACTCCTAGCTTATATCAAAGATTAAACCTTTCTTATTGGTCACTTTCTTTTATAAAATCTCCCTTTGGTTAACTTCAAATGAGTGTAACACCTAAGTTTTGAATTACCTTTACCAAATGAAAGGTCTTTGAGTCTACTTTCAAAAGCATTAAATTGTTTGTCAATCCATTTTTAGATCTAAGAGTTATGCCTATTTTAGTAAAGCATTGTCCAACACTAAGAACCTACTAACCTAGGCATGATCTTAGTAAGAATGTATGATGACAAAATACAGTCGCAACATGAAACAGCCCCAGACCCTTAAAGTTGACAAATATACATCCAAACCATGAGTGTCTCCCATGATTTTTGTTTGAAACCATAATCTTAGGTACTACCGTGAGTCCTAAAGTTAATCCATCTTGGAATTTCAACCTATGAACCTAGATACAATCATGGGTGGGTCCCAAAAGTAGTACTATGGCTTGTTTATTGAATTCTGAAGAAGCCCGAATCCTCCACCCAACCAAAATAATGAATCCATAATTTTAGGTGAGTCCCAAAATCGTGTGATGACTCATATGTCGTGTTCTTAAGATTTTTCAATTACATTTTATAAGGGACATTGTAGTATTTTCTCATTATTTGGACCTCAAAACAATGTCATTTAAGCTATCTTAAAGATGATTATTAAGTGTAATATTACCCTAAGCTGGTCATTATTTAAGTTTACTCTATACTTTGCCAAAAGGAAGAAAAGGATGCAATTTTTCACCTCCAATGAAATAACAAGGGTACATCTTCTTCAAGCTCCAAACTTAAAGAATTTAACAAGGTTACTATCTCCAGGTATGTGGGATTTCATTACTGGGTTTCCTTTTACCCATTGAGTCCCAAAGTTATTCTAAAATCCCTATTAATTTATCCTTCAAGCTAAGGTTTTCCATGAAAAGTGTGAATTTATTGAGTTTTATGTTTCTTTCTTCGACTAAGCAATGATTATATGTTTTATCATAGATTTGAGTATATTTACCTAATCATTACTATGAACTCTTGTTATATTTATAAATAACTGATTTTTGGCTTGAGTTATGAAATTCCTTATTTCACTTAGCTTATATATTTGTCATGATTAATTGCATTCTTCTGAGGTGGCGGGTTATGAACACTTGATGAGTTTTGGATATCATGTATTGCCAGTTGAATAGTCATTTCTTAATTTTCCTGATTTAAAATGCCTACAGATAAAGTATTTAAATTTTAGTCTTAGAGTACTAATAATGATAAACATTTCAATATATAAGTTCACTTTCAATTGGGAGTAGAACTAAGCTCCGAGGGAAAATGAGTTCATATAACCCAAGTCCCAAACTACGTACCACCATAAGTTAAAGAAGTCTTCTCCAGCTCAGAGTGTATCCCTTTCCTTTAATGGGCTCTTGAATGAATTCATAATAATCATGGTCCATACCCTTGACAAGGTATTGAACACCCTCCCAATTTTGGTTATAGTTTTGATTCCATGTTGCTCACCTAGTCTATGTCAGTTATGAAAACCTCCCTCAGTGTAGTCTCAAGCCTCATTTGACCATGCATTATGTTTATTCAGCTTCTTTCAATGTTACATATTTATCACTTGGTTAATGTATCAGGTTATGAACTCCAATCCCATATTCAGTTTTTCATGTAACTTTCTGCTTTTTCATATTATATAGTGTTGTGCATATGTCATATTCTTAGTAAATTTAAAGAATTGATTGCATACTTTCATTTGTGCTATATTGTCTTATAATTTAAGATTAGATGTTGATATCCTAATCATGGTTTACTTAATTTGGCATTACTCCAAGAATAGTTTTTCATGAGTACATATCATTCGAGGGCTATTTATTAGTATTTCATTTTATCTCTATTTTAGTTTTAGATAGTTAGATTTGCTGGGGCTTATCTAAGCAACTCATCTGAATAGGGTCTTTTAGGCACACATTAGATGTTCAATTTTCTACTTCAGTTTTGATTTTTCATATATCATTCATACTTTAGCTTCAAGAAAATGTTATTTAAGTTTATACAATATTTATTAGTGTCATGCAAGACCATGTTATGACTAAGGGATAGTCTCGCATCGTCACAAGTTGGAACTTCATTGAGAATTTATTTGCTCATTTGAGCAGTTTTTTACAATGACCTGAAGAGAAAAACTTTGTACTTAATTAGGAGAAGTTTAATTTTGTGGTGAAGAAAGGTATAATATTGGGCCATAAGATTTTTGGTCAAGGTGTTAAGGCGGATAAGGTAAAGATTGAGGTTATTGCTAGACTACCACTTCCTATGTATGTGAAAAGGCATTTGGTGTTTTCATAGTGATACAATTTTCAATCAGAGGTTCATCAAGAGATTCTCTAAAGTTGCACATCCTTTGCGTAAATTAATTGAGAAGTAAGATAAATATGTTTTCGATGATGCATGATTAAAGGCCTTTGATTGCCTAAAATATAAATTGATTTTTGCTCCCATCATTGTTTCTCTAGACTGCTCTATACCGTTTGAGATTAAGTGTGATGCTCGTGGGGTGTCCCTAGGTGCCCCTACTATGCTAACAAATCATTAAACTTAACTTTGACAAATTAGTTATTGATTGATCAAGAGTTGCTTGTGATTTTATTAGTATTTGATAAGTTTTGAGCTTATTTTCTTAGAAATAAAGAGATAGTTCATACAAATCATGCAGCTCTTCTATACATGATATCTAAGAAGGATGTCAATTGGTTGACTCAATGGGTATTATTGTTGTAAAAGTTCAATTTTTTCGTAAAGAACAGAAAGGCTTCTTATTATTAAGTGTTTGATCACTTGTCAAGACTAGAGGTAGATATAGTATTAAGCACCCAAGTTTAGATAGATAACGCATTTCTTGATGAATAAGTATTTGCTGCTTCCCGTGATTTGATTCCATTGTTTTTAAGTTATGCTAAATATTTAATAAATAATATTATGCCTCTAGATCTAACCTTCCAAAGTTGAAAATTCATACAAGATGTACAAAATTCCAAGGAATCAGCCTTGCTTATTTTGTACTTGTACCGATGGTTTGATTTGCAGATGTTTACAAGTGGTTTAAAGGATGAGTATTCTCAAGGCATTTCCCTCATCCCCAATTAGAGGTCATTCTAGTTGTATGCATATGACTCATAAGATTTTTCAATATGGTAATTATTGGCCCATAATTCATCAAGATGCTCATGACTATGCAAAGTCTTGTGAGAGATAAGAGAACATCTCATAAAACATGAGCTACAGTTGACCCCAATTCTTACTATTGAGTTGTTTGATGTTCGGGTTATTGATTCATAGGGTCATTTTCAACTCATATGGTATAAAGTACATCTTTGTTTTTATTGACTATGTCTAGATATGGGTTGATGTAATTGTGCTTCCATGCAATGATAGAAAGAGTGTTATAACATTCCTAAGAAGGATCATATTTTGCATACTTGGTATGCCGAGATCCATCATCAATAATGGGATTTTAACTTCTATAATCATCTATTTTATGTCCTTTTTGAGAATTATGGTGTGAAGCTTGAGGTGGAAATATCACACCATTCTCTATTAAGTGTACTGCGTCTAACCACGCATACAAGAGTATGTTGTTGTGAAAGTAATAAAGTGCCTCTTTCAAGCCGAATATCAATCCCATAAATAATTGGTAGGTAGCAAACAATCCAATTTCAAGTGTTACAATTAAATTTAACCGACTGCAATTTGTTACCAATAAGAATTTAAGTTTTATATTGCTAAAAGTAACTATAAGCAATAACAAAAATTGAAATCTTTGTAAACAATAATTTGGAAAATTCTAGCGTCAAGGCATCTTTAACGATCATACAAAGCAATACAATCACGTTGATTAAGTTATCTATCTTGGTTGTTGATTCATGGGGTTAATATCATTATAATGGTCCTCCAAGACTCTAATCATCTATTTAATTATCCTCACAACTACATCATTGAGCGTGGATGTCGGAACTTTTAATGCAGATGTTTTTCATTTTGTATTTGAGCCAAATAGGGCAAATTAAGTATATTCCTATCATAACCACAATTTTAGTCCTTAAATAATCTAGAAGGCAAGAAACTATTCCTTATATTCCATAATCTAATTTAATGTTGCTCTTTTAGGGCTCAAAAATAAATATATATTTATTCTAAAGTTCATGAATCAATAGAATAGTAAATGCACGAACATAAGAATAACCAACTATGATAGTTAACATTCACCAAATTGAATGTTAAACTAAGAAATAATGTTTGTAGCCTCAACTCTAGAAAGAGGGTGTTTATCGACACATAGTTATTCAAAGAATCACCATTAATTAATTCATAAGTAAAACTATAAGAAAACTAAAAGTAAAAGGAAGAAAAACCCTAACATAGAGCCCTTGATGCCTTCTCTCTCCGAGCATGTATTTTTTCAAAATATGTCTTGTTGATATGTATAAGTAATCATTATATAGTCCCATAGGTCTTCCATAATATACCACAAATGAATCATAATAAATGACCACTTTTCCCCCAAGTTAAACTAAGCAAAAGACATTTTATAGACTTTTTTTTAGGGGGCGGGGGAGTGCATTGCATGGACTATAGCATGGAAATGAGGGATAGAAGGACCCAGGAAGTGTACCCTATCCCAAGGTAGTTTTGATCATGACCCCTCCCATGCTATGGTGGGTGCGGTGCACGACTTCCCCCACAAGGAGAGGTTCGTCCCATCTTTGCTTTCTTCTTCTCGTATCTTTGTTCCTTGTTAACCAACTCAATATGGCTTGTTTGTGGAGTTATTTAATCTTACATTGCTTATCAAATGGTCTTGTACAATAGCTCATAACAACCATTACTCCATACAATAGAATAGAGCTCATCAAAGTACACTAGAAAAAACATAGTGTAGGCTAGTTGAACAAGTTTTCTCATCTAAACCATATTTGATTCTTTTGTCTCTTGAATTGTTTTAATAAACATTAAACATTTTAAAATTTAATTTACCAAGAAAATAAACAAATTCATACTTTATAGTTCATTGAGAACATAAATTTTTCTTCAAAACAAAGCTTAACATGCATAGATAACAACACTTGGATTTATAAATACGCCTAAGATCACCACACCAGTTAAATCTCCGTTTGTTCTCAGAAACTTCCTTACACAAATCACAATAAAGGAAAACTCTACATCACTACTTTAGCTAATAATCCAAATCTAGAACTACAACAATTACATAAATAGCAAGTTCTACATTAGCCATGTCATATTACAATTGAAAAAAGACATGAATAATACTTCAAGACATCGTATCCTCAAGAATTGAATCTACCAACTTGGAAAACTCATGCACATTACCCAAAAATTCATGTAAGTCTCCTATCCCTCATTAAATATGCACTCACTAGAAAAAAGTCACCCATATTCACTCAAAAATATGCAATTTAACACAAGAATGGGTGTAAAAATCAACTTTCGCTCACTTTCAAAAAGAACTCACATGTCATAAATGATAAAACATAAGCCTTCCCTTAGTGTAGCACTCCACTAATATCTATTTAAGAAATGTCAAGATGAAGTACGACTATGGTTGTAATATTGGCTAAGGGATGGGTATGAACTATTTTAGAAAGTAATAGTGACTATCTTTCCTAAGAGATTTAATACACTACACTACAATTTACATTAAATGCATCTCCAACCAACCTATTTTTCACCACTTTTTTCTGCACACCTCTCTTTTTTTCCTCCTCTTTTTGAGCTAGCTTACACATATTTAGCAGGGAGTATCTGCTAGCAACACATGATTTACTTTTTTTGATTAAATTTATTTTTCATTACACTGCTTCCCACCAACAACTTAAACTATTTAAGCAGATCCATTGTTTTAAATTTGGGGCTTCAAATTCACTTTCTCCTTCTTTAATATTACATTCCTTAACATCTTAATTTTTTCAAAAAAAGCACTTATGAGTTTTTGACAAAATTTTGGTCAATTGACTAAAAGAAATAAGCTATATGTGAGGCTATAAAAGAATAGGCTAAGGCTCAATGGGGATAACTAAGGTTATGTAGAAAGGGTAGATAAAGTAGGTACAAAAATGGCTATCAAGGAAATTCTTATATTATCTTCTAAACTCAATGTTGTTGATTTCACTTTGTAAACACATTGTCTAAGTTCTTGATGTAAATATGCAAACATGAAATATAACAAAAACCTCAACACACATGGTACATGTTCAATTCAAGAAGAGTTCCTATAGACTCTCAACCAATAAATCAGAATAATTAAAATTTAAGCCAAAATCACTCATGTGTCATATAAAGGATCCTAGGTTTCTCCCAGAAATCATTCAATTTTTACATTATGCCATAGATTTCAACACTACTTGTAGTAAGTAATCTTGTGTAGCACCTAGTTGTACCACCTACCGTTATTCCTAATGACAAATATTTTAGAATTACTCCAAAAAATCAAAAAAGCTATTGAGTTCAAAAGGATCCCCCTTAGAAAAGAAACGAAAAGAAAAATCGAGGTGTGGGTTAAATGTGCTTCTTCCCAAAAGGCAAACCAAAAAAACCAACAAATAAACAAAGATGAATTCTTTTTGAAATTTTTAAAATTTAGTGAAAACTAGAAAATAAAAAAAAATAAAAATCCTAGAGAGTGCTTCCCCCTAAACTAATTAGAAAATTCCCCACCCACACATAAAATTACACTTTGTCCATAATATGTATATCAAAGAATAAGGATTAATAGTACTATCTAAGGTCTCTAGGCTTAGCTAGTAGCATCATATCCAAAAAAGAGGTCAAAGGGATAGGGACCCCACAATTAGTTTTTGCCATATTCTGTAGATGAGATCTCAGGTAATCAAACTTCTCTTTAGCCTATCAATAAAAAATAATAAAAAAATCAAAGGTGATACTAAAAGAAACATAAAGAATAAAAATAACTATCTCAAATTAGTTTGTATCCCAAGCAACACTTAATTTATTATCGCAACATGACTCATATCACATCTATCATCCATATTCTATCATCTTTTTTGTCCTTATCGAGGCCTATAATGTCCTTCTTTAATAAACTTTTGAGAACTCGCATCAAGGTCTACAAATTTTCTTATACTCATATTTTTAGGATTCCTTTCAAGCTTAGGCATATATGTTAATTTGGGCAACTCTACCAAAGATTCAAAAAATGCAATGTGAGGTTTTTTCTCCTCCACCCCATGCTTATCTAATTCCATCACTGTGATCATCAATATATCTATATAGTGAGAGGGTTTGTTGAGTGCATTGTACAGTCTGAAGACCACCTATTTATTATTTAATCTCATCTTGAACATTCCCTCTCTCACGTCTATCAATTCTCATATGGTGGCAAAAAATGGACTTCCTAATATGATTTGTAACCTATAATTTTCATCAAAGTCAAGAAATTAAAGTCAACATGAATAATGAACTTACCAACCTTAATGAGAACATCCTTTGTGATTCCACTAGGGAGCACTCTAATTCAGTGGGCAACTTTTTCGGTCGGCCATCTAAAGTAGAACTGAAAAAGGACTTAGCTTTCTTAAATCTAAAATTTAAACATAGATAGGTACATCAAATTGTTTCTTGCCCCTAAACCACTAAATTCTTGAACAACATCACTTTCATTAATTTGTATGGGAAGGATGAAGCTACAAGTTCTTAAACTTTTTGGGCATATTTATCAAAACCATTGAAATGCACAAATTTGTAAGTGCTAAAGTATCAACATCACAGATCCACCTC
This sequence comes from Capsicum annuum, assembly GCF_002878395.1. NCBI lineage: Eukaryota > Viridiplantae > Streptophyta > Magnoliopsida > Solanales > Solanaceae > Capsicum > Capsicum annuum. The sequence continues at coordinate 127,202,792 of NC_061115.1, read as the reverse complement.
TTGTTCATAGACACATGCTTCAAGTACGTAGAATACTAGGTGATTTTCTTCAAAATATCAAACAAAGGAAATTTAATGTTAATTTCTTTGAATGTGTCAAAGAACTTCTTAAAACAAGCATCCTCTTTATTTTTCTTATTCTTTTAAGGGAATAGTGATGGTATTTTATTTTTATATTGCTCAATTTACTTCTCATTCGAGCACTCAACCTACCCCCTTTTATCAGCTTATTTAGACTCATTTGCTTTTTTATCTGCTCAAGTGTGCTCAACTTAACCTGCACCTAATGATTTTTCTTTGGTGGTTTGTCAATAAAATATTTACCACTCCTAAAGGTGATTAACATCACTTTCTTTAGATTTTTTGTATCACTCGGCAAACCTCTAGGAGTCTTGGGTTTGATGCCTGAGCTAATTGACCCATCTAGATCTAAATTCTTCTGAGCCAATTGCTGATTTTTGATCTCTCCAGCCATTTGTTCTTGATTTGCCAGAATCATTTTCAAAGTCTTTTCTATATTGCTGGCCTGAATACCTTCATGTTACTAAAAACGTTATGGTTGAACCTAATTATTTCCCCATGTGTAGTTGGGCTGACCCTATCCATTATGATTATAGGAATTATAATAGATTTGGTTCCCTTTTTGTGCATTACCCAAAAAATTCCCAAATACCAAAATTTCTTCATATAAGTCTACAGAGTGACCACTGCCACCAAAAATTTCACACCAAGCCGAGCCTACGAAACTGCATTAACCTAGACCTGTGGTTAAGCCATATTCAATTTATTGAATTGAGTCATCTCCTAGTTTTTAAAAGTGGCCAACTTGCAACCAATATTGTGATACAATCTACCGCGATCATAGTTACAAGCTTTTTTACCATAATTTTAGATAAATCTCCCTAGAATTCTAGATTACCTTGTGCAATATTGTTGAGGAAAGTATATAGTTCATCATAGGTTTTCTCAAAAGTCTGATCACTTCTACAAAATCTAGAAAAAAAATTGTGTTATGGTCAAGATCTTTAAATAAAAAATTATCTACTATCTCATTTGGATTTTGTTGTTGCAGGCAATCTCTAAAAATAGACTTGAATCTTTCCTGTTAATGATAGAAATTTTATTCTGGATTCTGCTTGATACTAAGATCTTGTTTCTCAACCTTGTAGTTTTTCTAGATGGAATGAATAAAATTAGGAACTTCTTTTTCAAATCTTCCCAAGTTTTGATTGAGTTTGATGGCTCTTCCTTCTATTATTCTTCTGTTCTCTAAATAGTGAGAATGGGAAAATTATGTGCCTCACATAATTTGTAGAGACTTTTGTAGGAATAAATATGGCACTAATCTCAAAAAAATGATAAAGATAAACCTGTTGATACTCATGTGAAAGGCCTGTGAATTATCTGCTCAGGTGAATCAATTGCATTATGTTCTATTTAAGCTCAAATCTGCCTCTTGTGTCTTTCTTTGGACACTGTAGGTCACATAGGTTTTGAGTGGTATTTCCACTTCATGATCTATCCTGCTGGTCAGTTGTTCATCGCCCATTGTTATGGGTGTAGTCTTGTTCTATTAAAATTATAGGATTAAATAAAGAAGTGTTGCTTCTTTCCTCTATTGGTGCAAGCTACCTCAGGTTTGGGATATGGTTCAACCAAATCCCTTCCCTTGCTAGCTTATTGAAGATTTAAACATGTACCTACTAATTCAATAGCTAAGACCATGTTGTTAGCACTTATGGAACACAATAGTCAAACTAAAAATTAGAATGTTGCTTATTCTTCTAGTCCTAAAAAATGGTGCAAAAAACTTGTACTACGTGCAACCACACAGTGTATATGGTCGTACAAGTAATAAAGTGTCTCTTTCGAGTAGAATATCGGTCCCATAGTGACTTGGTGTTTACTAGACAATCCAATTCAACTAGTACTATAAAATTTAAGTGAGTTATTTGTAACCAACAAGAATTTGAGTTATATAGTTCTAAAATTAACAACAGACAACAACAGAAAATGAAAATGTTGTAAACAATAATTAAGAGAGTTACAGCGTCAAAGCACGTTGAACAATTCTTCAAAGTTATACAACCACGTTTGTTAAGTTATCAACCTTAGTTGTTGATTCACGAGGTTAATATAATGATTATGTTGTTTAGACACTTTAATCATATTTTTTGATTAGACTCTTAGTTGCATTGTTGAGTGGGAATATGGAAATTAATCCAAACGCATTTGTATTTCATTGTGTATTTGAGGCAAACATGACAAATTAGCAATATTCCTATCTTAACCACGAATCTAGTCTTTAAATCCACTGAAAGACAAGAACCCATTCCGCATCTTTAATATTCTAATACAATGTTAGTCCTTCCAGGCTAACAAAATATATAGTTTTATTTTAAAGGTCGCGAATCAATAGAATAGTAAATGAAAAAAAAACATAAGAAAACCAACTATGCTAATTTTTATTCAAGAACTTGAATGTTATGCGCAATCATGTTCATAGACTCAATCCTATAAAGAGGTTTTTTAAAAACTCATATTCATGGAAAGAAATGTCATTAATGAATTAATAAGTAAGATACAAGAAAACAAAAAGTAAAAGGAAGAAAAACCCTAATATAGAGCCCTTGATTCTTTCTCCTCTCTCCAAACGTGTATTGTTCCTAATATGAATTTTATTTTTTCTAAGTAATAAATATATAGTCCCTTATCTATTCTATAATACCACCCAAATAAATCTTTAGTTTTGACCACTTTGACCCCAACTTAAACTAAGCAAAAGATACTGTTTAGACCTTTTTTGGGGTGAGGTGGGTGGTTGGGGGTGTCGCATTGCCTATAGAATGGACAAGGTGGTGTGGACATACCCATAGTAGGTTCCAGTAAGTGTACCCTTAACCTAGGGAGTGTGGATCATAGTCCTCTCCTATGCTATGGGCGGGTGCAGCTTATGGGGGGACATTTCGGCCAATCTTTACTCTCGTATTCTCATCTTTTTTTTCTTGTTTCACCAACACTTATGGCATGTTTGTATGCTTAATTTATCATCCATAGCTTCTCTATTGGTATAATACACCAGCTCATAAAAACCATTAATCCATACGACACAATAGATCTCATCAAATTATATTACACGAAGCATGGTGTAGTCTAGCCATACTAGTTGTCTTGTCCAAATTCTATTTGATTTTATTAACTCTTGAATTGTTTCTAATGCACATTAAAAACTCAAAAAATTTAACTTTAGCAAAAAATTACACAAATAAACACTTTATACTTCATTAATCACATCAAGTTATCCTCAAAACTAAGCTAAATGCACATAGATAATGACACAGGTGTATAAATACTCAAAAGATCATTAAGCAGTCAAGTATAGGACTCCATTCGAGAAACCAAGAACAACTTTTAGAATATGATAAATTCAAATAGATTGGATTTGTCTAGATATTTGGAGAATGCATTATGGGCTTATCGGTCAATATTTAAATTTCCTATTAGTGCTTCTCCGTATGAGATTATGTTTGGCAAAAGTATACCACTTGCCTATCTAACATAAGCACAAGGTGTTATAGGAAGTTAATAGGTTAAAGATGGAATAATGATACTACTATGCTGAGACCTGAGCTATTAAATAAGATAAATGAATTTAAGCTGAGAGCATCTGGGAGTTAAGCTTTTTACAAGGAAAATATTAAGTGATACCATAATTGTGAAAAGAGAGAGTTAACTGTTGTTGATATGGTTTTATTGTTCAATTCTATAATTTTCTTAATCTCTGAAAAGTTTAAATCAAGAAGAATGGGACTATCTCATTTGTTAAATGTGTTTTCTAATGGGTCCATTGATCTTAAAAATCATAATGGAAAGAGCTTTAAAGTGAATGGAAAAAGTATAAAATAATTCCTTGGAAATATGATATGACTCAAACTAGAGCCTAGTTGTGTCAAGCATCTCAAATCTAACAAGTATCGGAGACCACCCTAGATACCCAACCATACCCGCCCAACGCCTAATGTCAGATGAATTTAAAATATTTTGTCATGACCCGGGGCTACTCTCTAATTGATAAAAAGGTGCTTACAAACACAAGTGACCACAAGATAACCCATGAACCAGTACCTGCTATAAGCACTTAGTTTAATAGTAATACAACACATGTGCGGAAGATAAGAAAGAAAGATATTGAAAATCTAAATACTATAATACCTAGCAATGACATGCCTAAAATATCTGATAAAAATACTGGAAACTGAATCATCACAGATAAAACTGAAAGAACTGACTTACTGTCGAACTTATTGTCTGAAAGACTTTGAACATCATGAGGAGTTGGTGGGACTAACCTTCAACTAAATCCGACTGACTAAACATTAGGAAATACTGAAATAACAGAGAAAAATATATCATGTCCTTGATAGATGAGGACTCACTACTAATGCTGTTGGGTAATGCTGAGATGTCTAAGAATGGTTGGGAAACTGAGCGTCCGAACCTATGTTGTAAGACAACATAGTGCAAAGAAAAGTATGCGATTAGTACCTTGAATGTACTGGTACGTGAGATAAGGACTAACTGAAATACATAAGATAACTAAACATGAATGCATAAAATTGTAAAGTATAAGAATGCAATACCAAGCATAAATATATTTCTGAGATAATATGTAATCTGAAAGACTGAGACCTGTATAACAGAGTAATTCAAAATCTATATTCTTTCTTAAACAAATCTGAGCTAAGATACTCTGAATACTGACTGAAACTGTGGGAGGTATCATATAACCGATATGCCCCAATCTAACCTAATCAGGGTCCAACCTATAAACCCAATTGGAACAGTGTCAGTACGTTTCCACGGGTACCAATACTAGCTGTGTGGATCGTCTAAACTAGTGTCCTAAAGGACTTGGGAGTCACCCTCTTTTGGAAGGTGCTATTAAGAGATATATGTCAACCCTCAATTGAAAGAAAGACATCTTAAATCTATGATGGTATGTAGTTCTTAAACTCAGGGATTGCTACTAAGGATCGCAACCTCTACTGGCAGGTGAGCCCCCATCCCTTGGTTCACTCGGTGCTAACTCCGACTCACAACTGAACTGACCCTAATACTTAACTGAACTAAGTTCTACTGAACATTACTTCTGATAGTGCTCAACAGGATCATGGATAAATAAGTATATTGAGAAGATCTATTGCTTAACTGACTTATTACTTGATTGTCTGAAATCATGTAAAACACGTAGGTATCGGGTGTTCATAACCCATCATCACTAAATGATCATAAAACACGATATCAAAGATTAGAATTGTAATATGGAATCATGGTTCAATGACCCAAAACATAAATATTTAACCAAATAAATGAGGAGCATGAACTTGATCATAGGATGTAATAAACATGGGAAAACGACATGATTACATACCTAAATTCAAAATTTGGAAATTTATCATGAAATCGATGGAATATGACAGAAATTTTAACACAAAACATGAAAGATCTTAAGTTACTTGGAAACACTTGTAGACTTGGCTTATAAGTAATTTAGTAAGAAATTCATTGATTAACTTCATGAGATTCATGGATAATTTTATTAAGTAGAATAAGATTCATACTCTTAAATTATTATAAGTTTTTTTGGGGCTCAATGGGTGAAAGGGACTCATTGATGAATACCTCACATACCTAAAGTAGAAGCCTTACGGAAATTTCTTGAAGTTGTTCTTAATCTTGAGTAAACCCTAATTGCTTGGGGGAGAGGAAAAAACTGCCCTTTTGATTTATTTCTGCTGAATTAATGTTTAATATTATGAATTGGGGATTTGGTCCCTTTTATACCACCCCTTGTGAAGCCAAAATGTCATGTGTTTCACTCTTAAGGGATTACAGAAAGGCATAAAATTCATCGAAAAATGTACAAAAAAATTCATTCCATTTAGTACGAGTTGACCATACGACTCGTATGCTAGGGTATAACTGGATTGCTTAATTTATAAGATGAGTAGAATCAAAAAGGTATACACTAGTGATCATATGAGTGAAACTTACGACCTATACCCTAGAATACAACTGGTGTCCATCCTTCATATCCTAAGCAGAACCTCAAGGGATCTACACTGATATCCTGAAAGAATCTACACTTAGGTTAGCATAGAATTCACGTACCTGGTGCTCATTATCAACACAGGGGTTCGGGGAAAAACACATCCACCCAGTATGCTCAAGTCTGGCATGAAAACTTGGGAAATTTTCCTCCACTTTATGTAAGGTGATACCCCTTTCAGGAAGAAACTTCGTTCTGGGCAAGTCTATAATATAGTAGTTCTGGCATTGTAGGGTCATGAATCTGGTGTTGTAAAATTCTTCCATTTCTAAGGTGGCTTAGTACTATAAATAATCCATTACAGAACATTATTATCATTATCATACCAAAAACATAATAGATCAAACAAATAAATGCATGCGATAGTGTTATAGAAAGCTTTAGGCAGAAATGGAGGTGCAAAAATTTTTTTAGTTCCTGCAGACACTGCCCTCAGGTATGGCGATTGTGATTTAGTGACCACAATCGTGGTATCTCTATCGCGGTCATTGGGATCGCGATTGCGGTAACTAAGATGATAGTCTGGATTTCTGCACTTCAGTCATAACACCAAATTTTATCCCCACATTTCTATTCCATTAGGCACGTAAGCATTAAGACTAAGGGAACTAAGCCTAGTTATCATGATTATAACCTTAAACTCAAGGAATTTAACATGGAATTCATAGGGGCTTTGAATTTAACACATGGTGCGCACACTCACTTCGATAGTTTAAAGCTTAAATTTGGGTACTCAAGACTTCTCCATTAGCTTGTACACAAACTACAACAACTAACCACAAAAATAATCACTACTAAGAATGTATTTAGCAATAAAAACATTATTTCAGGCCTTTCTCTACACTACAAGTTCTAAATATGCAATTATATCAAAACTAAAGAAATTTGGACAACTTACCAAATTAGATGATGCAAGGAATGAATAGACTCTTGGATACTCCACACAAAGAAAATACTTGGAGAGAATTTGAGAAAATTTAAAAAAAAGGCATTCAGATGGTCTTTTAATCTATTTTCACCGTGATCACAGACTTATGGCCTTCGCAATCGTGGTGGCACAGACCACGGTTATTGTAATTGAGACCAAACAAATGGGTCTCTTGTAATTTTTGTTCAGTCCAAATTGCCAATTTCACATGTTCCTTTTGAAAATTCAATCAAAATTCATTTTACCACCAATATTTCATGGATTGTGCATGCAACAAAACACAATAAAAAATGAAATCTACTCTAACCTACATGAATAAAAAGGATACTGTCCACTTTTTGTGGTGTGGTGGGTTTCCTCCCATCTAGCACTTACTTTAACATCATAGCACGAAACCTTTACCACTTTTTTTTATATTTCCACTTAGAAGATTTGAATCTCCGTCTGAACTTTCATTCAATATTCAATGAGAAGCAGAGAGATAGAAGATTCAAATATTCCAACATAAAACTTGAAAGATGTGAGGACATGGCGAGCAAGTTTCAATCTCACCATTTTGAAGACTTGGACCTTGTACCCAACTTTACATCGAACTTTTGATTTGGATCCTTGGGTAAAAGTGAGCACATCAATAGGCCATTCCTTGTACATCAGAAATTAAGTTCCTTGGCTATAGATGGGTGGGGGTTCTATATGCTCCTTTGGAATATCAAATTCTATAATATAAGAGTCGGACTCCTTCTCCCCATAATCTACCATTTGTTTGGAGGCATTGATCCTCATCACATCCTCTACGTATAATGTTGAAAAGTTATTTGAATAAGGTCAAACCATTAATTTCAGGTTAGCTTCCTCCAAAGCATCTTCACTCCAAAATAAACTAGAGTCATCATAAGAGATTTGCCTCAATTCTTTGTTTGACTCTAGTTCCATTTATTTTATTGTGGATTTTTCTTCCTCATATGACTCGGTGGATTGGGAAGTTACAAAGGAGTCTTCATCACCAAACTCATCATCATATCTTGGTTTCTCTTCTTGATAGACCTCCTTTAAGAAAATGGGCATGGTTGTGAGGTTTGCAAAAATTATTCCTTTCCCAATTCTTTTGCCTTGTCATTTTCCCTTTAGTACACCCCATAAGATTAATGCAAGTCTTGCGCATTCTCCCCGATTATAGTTACCCAATCCAAAATGGTTTCAAGCACTGCTCACAGACCAGTGGGTCCGGTTTGTTGTCCTTTTGCCTATCATCATAAGACCTATCAATCTCATAAGAAAAATGAGTGATTCGTTTAGTATAATTAGAGGAGGGGTCATTTGGACAGTTATCCCAATGTCTATCTTGACCACTACATAACGAGCACCTATACTCCCTATAGGATTTAGACGGTGGATCCATTTCTTTCTAGGGAGTATAGTTACAATCTCTCTTGAAGTTTCATCCATCATTGATTGGACATGGGTCATCACGATAGGATTCCCAACTTCCAATATCATATTTTTTAGGAGATATAAGAATAAAAAAAAGTCTACCTACAAAGAAAAATCACAAATAAATATGTACAATCTTGAATTCAAGTAAGTAACTAATATTTCAAACTAACTTAATACACTAAATTATTCCTCCACAATGGTGCCATTTTTTATAATGCTCAATTTACATGTCAATTTGAGTGCAAGTCGGTCGTCATCAATATATTAACCCAACTTTAGAGTCGGGGTCAAATCCATGAGGAACAATGTGACTAGCAATCAAGTTACTTCAAAATAATAGATACAAGTTAAATCTAAACCAAAGTTACAAGAAGGTAAAAAAGGGGGAGATAGGTATCTACACTAATGTGTCTTTTTGGATTTTTCTAGTATAAATTTGGAACTATGAATAATTAGAGTTTTAATAGATATGCCCGGATCTTACGATTATGCACTACGAAGGGAGTGATAAGCGTGTGTTAGAAATTAATATCAATTTAGTAAGTCAAATATGGGTACGTTTCATTATAGATTTTGATGCTAGTCTTTCAACAAAACACCAAACTTTCAGCCATTGATTCTTTCAAATACCTAATAGTTGTGTTCAAAAATTGGTAACCATAACCTAAATCTAGGCATCCCTATTTCTAGGATAATACCCATGGTATATTTAACCTCATATTCACCCTTCTGTCTAAGATAGTGAAAATTTAGCAAACTACATACACAATTGTCTATCATTGCTTTGGTCTCCATATCCCTCTTTATAGGATGATAGGGAATCCTAAACTTCACCCAAAAACCTTCTATCAAAGATGGCTTCAAGTTTTCTAGAGCATGGAGTTTTAACTAATCATACCCATATGGATATTTGGGGCTTTCACCCATCAAACCCCAACAAAGTTAACATAGCAATGATAATACCCATAAACATGAACTACTAAAGAGAGTCTAATCAATAACAACCCGCACATACTTTACCCCTATTCATACAAAACCCAAGATGGAGATCTAGCTACACATAAGATAAATAAGAATAGATATACCTATAATATCCATTGAAGTAATTTATTGAAGCTTAAGTGAATGTTACTTTAAACTCGTCACACCCACAAACTAACAATGGAAGTGAGCTAATCTTCCACTTAGAAAGTCTCCAATGTATTCTTTACCCAAAATTACACATTAATTTATTCTACAAAAATAGAGGAAAATGAATTCAAGACCTAAACCTAAAAATTGGGGATGATAGAATATCATCCATGATGCTAGGGTTTGAGTTTTTTAGTCAAAATTGGGATCAGCCACGTGCAATTTCAGTTTTGAACTTGGGCTATTTTATTTCACTAAGCCGCAATCGCATGGGTCTGGCTGTGACTCCAGTTACATAATTGCAGTTAACTTCTTTGATATCGATTGAATGACCTTTGCTTGACTACTGCGATCGCGGTCAGTAGACCACAACTGTGGTACCTGAGGTCTTTCTGCTCCAAGTCTTCAGCTGCACTTTTCTTGCTTCCTTTTGATCAGTTTACGCTCTATTCCACATCTTTTGATCTCCTCAACTTTATGCCAGCAAAGAGAGTATATTAGTGCATTTTATCACTAATATGTCTCTTTCATTCATTCAAAAGAAGGTAATGTGAATAAATGTTTAGAGAGAATGAGTGGTAAAATCATCATTCATCAATAACCCCAACTTTAAGAATTTTATTGTCCTCAAGAAACACTACTTCTTACGATGAGACAACAATTCTCTATGCCCAAACTTTATACCTTAAAGCTCAGAATGACTTCAGCTTTACTCACAACCACAAGTAGCTCATTATATATGGGTTAAGCTAATTTTCACTACACCCCTCATCATAAGATGCAATATTCAAGGACATAAAGGGATTGAAAGAGCACCCAAGCAACAATAACCAATGCTCTAGAGATGGCTTCCTCTTGACCACAACTTAGTTCTTTTTCATTTTCCTTATTCTTCAGAAGGTGATAAAATCACCCACCCCAACTTGTTTCACATGCCAATTCTCATAAGAAATAAAACTATACACACCAAGCTACAAAAAATGCAATAAGGAGTTTTAAGTACAAGAAATCTCTCTCTCATAAAAGAAATCTTAATGGAACAAGTGTCATACCATAAGATGGACCTTTTTTCAATCGCCACTACAAAGAAACTAAGTTGTTAGAGCTCTCAAAGAAATTCCTAAGCTTGTAATATAGGTTTGAGTTAGGGTAGGATATCATTTAGAAAAAATATGGATACACCCTTCTTTGAACATCTACACAACAATTTTCAATCTTTCTTTTTGACTATGGGCCACTCTACTTTGTTTACTCTCTTTTATCATGTCTATTTTTTGCTTCCTTTGCTTATAAATTCTTTCATCTCTTTTTCTTGAAACTTTTGTGCAATTCAATCATTTTGTTGGATCCTTTGTTTTTCTATTCCTTTATTTTTAACACTTACGCTCATAAGGCATTTCACTAACAATTTTGTGGCTTCACACTTTTTTCCATTAACCTTTACCACCCCCACCTTAGGACTTTAACCTCAAGCTACATTTTAAAGTTCAAGGAGGGTTTAGTTCGAAAAAGGGATAAAAATAATGGATCACGAGTTGTAATGAGTTTTCCAAAGAAAGTTCCAAAGGCTCAAAGTGGGTACTAGGGAGTATAATTATGCATGGGTAGGCCTTTTAGGCTATAGAGGGTTCAAAAATCACAAAGGTGGCCTAAGATCATTTATCCAACCATATACAATCAAAATTAATTTTGAAAGACTAACGGGGAAAGTTCTAGATAACACAAGTGTACAAGAGATAAATACCAAATAATCACCACACATGGCATGGAAAATTGATCAAGGGGGCTCAAATGTCCCTCCCGTGAGAGAAAAAATGGGAGTATCTATTTCTATTCATAAGTCAATATTTTTGAAGCCACAAAAAGAGAAAAAAATTTACTAAAACATTGCTCATATCCAAGCCCTTGATTTTAAAAAAAATTTGGATGGATGGGGTTGTTTATTTTGTATTAGACTTTCACACAATTTCCTAAACTATAGTTACAACCAAAGCCTTAGTCTCATATTTAGGCTCCAAACCGACAAACTAGCCATATGGCTACTCAGACATCGCCAATGGTGTACTAGTGACCTCAACTTTACAACATATAATGACAAGGGTACTCAGACTTCCTTTGTATTTTTATTATTTATGCTACAGGTAACCAGACTTCCCCTGAACCTATGCCTCAAAACCCAAATACGATTCTTTACCATGAAAAATGTCATCACTCAATCCATTATAGGGCAAAGCTAAAGTGAAAAGAGAAAAACTACTACTAGAAGAAAAACATGCCAATCCATAAAATGTCTGCACCAATCGGGTACCCAAAATATAGTATTTCAAAACAAAATAAAAATAGTATCCAAAATATAATCCTAAAATATTATCAACAGAAATAATCATCACACAACACCAAAATAGTACAAATATGGGGGTACCCCCAACTAAAATAATGTAGTATCCTCACTGCATGTGCAAGAAAGCAAGAGTAAAAAGGGTCTTCCTGAATATATATCAAGAGCTATCCTCTCCCACTAACTCTGCACCATCACCCTTAGCATCATCAATAGACCAATTAACAAGGGCCTCATCCTCACTGTCCATCCTAGGTAAAGGTAGTCAGTGGTTGGCTTGAGCACCTTGAAGATGCCCTTCACCCCGTTCCACATCTTCTTGAAAAATTTATCTCACTTCTTCTCTCTCTTAACTATTTTCTCATATGAATCCTTGAGTTTCCTGTGTGATACAACTAAGGCTGAATAAGCTATCTCTAGATTAACAAAGTGGCACCCTACTTCTTCTACTCCTCCCTGAATTTCTTATAGTATAACTGAGCTACGTATGAATGGCAAGTATTGGATAACTCCACCGATCCCTGAGAAAGTCTGGATAGTAGTTTTCTCACCACGTGAATCTGACCAAAGATATTATGGAAGGTTGTGGATGATGAGGGTCTAAAAGAGTATGTATCCTCTTGGATTGATTTGCTCGAGTCAATCTTTCTCTTTATGCTTTTCCCTGGGGAAAACTCACCCTTAAATTTCAGTAGGAAGATGTGGGGGCCTTGAGAAACCTATGTATTTGTAGCATACTCCTCCACCTGTGCTCTCCTGTATAGCTCTAAGGGTAGGAGAAGATGTGTACCTCCATAATTTTGGAAGTACCTCCACTCTGAATGCACAATCTCGCCCACATTCAGGGCGATACCAGAGAAAAGACAAGCCACCATCCGAGTTGGTATGTCTATGACAATGGTCATGTGAATGCATGATGAGACTCATCTGCAGATGATATTCTGCTAAAGCCTAGCTTCAGCTATGAAATCATTCATCCAAATGTCTCTCTTAGTGGTGGCCCAAGGAACCTCTTTTCCAGCACATAAAATATACATTATCTAGGTCCCTAGAGCACATGATATTTTATTAAACTGCTACATGTTAGCATCCAGGAGCCCATATACTTCTTTGATATACTCTATTCCGAAGTTCACTTGCTTTTCCTTAATAGTCATTACTGGATTTATGAAAGAAGCTACACTTAGGTTAGAGTAGAATTCACAAACCCAGTGCTCATTAGCAACACAAAGGTCCGGGGGAAAATATATCCACCTAGTCTGCTCAAGTCTTGCATGAAAACTTATGAAATTTTCCTCCACCTTATGTAAGCTGATACCCCTTTCATGGAGCAACTTCATTCTGTGCAAGTCCGCACTGTAGTAGTTTTGGCATTGTGGGGTCATTAATCTGGTGTTATCAAATTCTTCCATTTTTGAGGTGACTTAGTACATGTAAACAATACATTCTAGACCATCATTATCATTATCATACTTAGAACATGCTAGATCAAACAAACAAATATATGTGGCAGTGTTATACAAGGCTTTGGGGCAAAAATGGAGGTACAAAATTTTCTTTAGTTCTTGTAGACACCGCCCTCAGGTATGGCAATTGCGGGTCAATTACCGCTATTGTGGTAACTGAAACCGTAGTTTAAAGTTCTGGAATTTAGTCAGAACACAACATTTTATTCCACATTCCTATACTAATAGGCATGTGAGGATTAAGACTAAGGGATCTAAGCCATGTTATCATGATTATACCCTCAAACTTGAAAAATTTAGCAAGGAATTCAAATGGGCATTGAATCAAACACATGGTGTACACGCTCACTTTAATAGTTTAAATCTTAAATTTGGGTACTCAAGACTTCCCTATTAGCGTGTAAACAAACTACAATAGATAACCACAACAATAATCACTACTTCGCATGTATTTAGCAATGAAAATATTATTTCAGGCCTTTCTCTACACTACAAGTTCTAGGCATGCAATTATTTCAAAAGAAAGGAAATTTAGACAACTTACCAAATTACATAATGCAAGGAATGAATTGACTCATAGATACTCCTCAGAGAGAAAAAATTGGAGATAATTTGAATAAATTTGAAAAAAAGGCGTGTGGAAAAAGGCATTGGGATGGTCTTTTAATTTTTTTTGACCGCGATCGCAGACATGCGGCCTCCGCGATTACGGTGGCACGGACCATGGTCGTGGTAATTTAGATCAAATAATTGGGTCTCCTGCACTTCTTGTTCAATCCAAATTGCCAATTTCACATGTTCTTTTTTCTAATTCAATCAAAATTCCTCTTACCATGAATATTTCATGAATTGTGCATTCAACAAAACACAAATAATTGAAATCTACTCTAACCTACATAAATCATAAGGATACAGGCCACCTTTTGGAGCATGGTAGGTTTCCTCCCATCTACCATTTATTTTAATGTCATAGCACGATGCCTTCACAACTTTCTTTTATGCTTTCACTTAGAGGATTTGAATATCTGTGCCAACTTTTGTTCAATATGCAATGAACAACAGAGGGATAAAAGATTCAAATCTTTCAAGATGAAACTTGGAAGATATGACGACATGGCGAGCAGGCTTCGTTCTTACAATTTTGAAGACTTGAACATTTTAACCAACTTTACGTCAAATTTTGGTTTGGCACCTTGGGTAAACTTTAGCACATCAATAGTCCATTCCTTGTAAATCAAAAATTGAGTTCCTTGGCTATTGATGGGTGGGGTTGTATATGATCCTTTGGAATGTCAAATTCCAAAATATAAGAGTTGGACTCCTTCACTCCATAATCCACCATTTGTTTAGAGGCATGGATCCCCATGACATCCTCTAAGCATAATGTTGAAAAATGGTTCGAACGAGGTCCAACCCTTAATTTTGGGTTACCTTATTCCAAAGAATCATCACCCCAAAATGAACTAGAGTCATCATAAGATATTTGCCTCAATTCTTCATTCGACTCTAGTACCATTTCCTTTAATTTGTCTCCTTCTTTCTCATATGACTTGGTGGATTGGGACGTTACTGAGGAGTCTTCGCTACCAAGCTCATCATCATATCTTGGTTTCTCTTCTTGATGGACCTTCTCTTGGGAAATGGGCTTGGCTATGAAATTTGCAAGAATTTTATCCTTGCCCAATTCCTTTGCCTTGACATTTGCCCTTTCGAAGACCCTATAGGATTGATGCAAGTCTTGCACATTCTCGCTGATTATAGTTACCCGATCCAAAATGGTTTGAAGAATTTATCCAAGACCTATAGATCCGGTTTATTACTCCTCCTTATCCTCATCACAAGACCTATGAATCTCATAAGAAGAACTAGCAATTCGATTAGTATAATAGGGGAGGGGCATTTGGAAAATCATCCCAACGTCTTTCTCGACATTACATTATGAGCACCTATAATCCCTATAGGATTTAGAAGGTGGGTCCATCTCTTTCCGGGGAGTATAGTTACAATCTCTCCTGAAGTATGGTCTGTCATAGATTAGAAATGGGTCATCACGATAGGATTCCCAACTACCAATATCATATTTATTAGGAGATGTCATAGAGAAAAGTAAAAATAAAATAAAGTCTACCGACAAATAAAAATCATAAACAAATATCAATAATATTGAATTCAAGCAAGTAACTAAAATTTCCAACTAACTTAATACGCTAAATTATTCCTCGTTAACAGTGCCATTTTTGATAACACTTAACTTACACGTCAATTTGAGTGCAAGGCGGTCGTTGTCAATATATTTATCCAACTTTGGAGTCGGGGTTGAATCCACGAGGAACAATGTGAGTGGAAATCAAGTTACTTCAAAATAATTGATACAAGTTAAATCCAAACCAATGTTAGAAGAAGGTAAAAATTAGGGAGATAGGTATCTACACTAATGTTTCATTTAGGGTTCTTCTAGTATAAATTTGGGGCTATGAATATTTAGAGTTTTAACAAGTATGCATGAATCTTGGGATTATGCACCACTAAGGGAGTGATATGAAGGTGTTATCAATCAACATCAATTTAGTAAGTCAAATATAGTTAGGTTTGGTAATAGATTTTGATGCCAGTTTTTCAAAAAAAATACCCAAATTTCACACATTGATTATTTCGAAAACCTAATAGGTGTTTTCAATAATTGGTGACCACAACCTCAATCTCAGCATCCCTAATTCTAGGATGATACCCATGGTATAGTCAACATCAGATTCACCCTTATGTCTAAGATAGTGAAAATTTAGCAAACTACACACACAATTTTCTATAATTTCTTTGGTTCTTTCTAGGATGATACGGATTCCTAAACTTCACCCAAACCATTCTTTGGAAGATGGCTTCGAATTTTCTAGAGCATGGAGTTTTCACTCATCATAACAATGTAGGTATTGGGGGCTTTCACCCATTAAACCCCAACCAAGTTAACATAGTAATGATAAAACCCATAAACATGAACTACTAAATAGAAGCTAATCAATAAAAACCCGCACACACTTTAACCCTTATTCACGCATAACCCCAAGAGGAAGATCTAGATACACATAAGATAAATAAGCATAAAAATACCCATAATTTCCATTAAAGTGATTTATTGAAGCTTAATTGAAAGTTACTTCAAACTTGGCACTCCTACAAATCAACAATTAAAGTGAGCTAATCTTTCACTTAGAAAGTTTCCAATGTATTCTTCACCCAAAAATTGTACAATATTTTCTTCTCCAAAAATATGGGCTATGAATTCAAGAGCTAAACCTAAAAATTGGGGAATATGGAATATCATCCATGATAATAGGGTTTGAGTCTTTTTTTCAAAACTAGGATTAGCAACTTGCAATTCCAGTTTTTCCCTTAGGCTGATTTCTTCCACTAAGCCACAATCGCATGGGTCAAGCTGCGACCCCATTTACGCGAGTGTAGTTAACTTCG
Organism: Capsicum annuum; assembly: GCF_002878395.1. Taxonomy (NCBI): domain Eukaryota; kingdom Viridiplantae; phylum Streptophyta; class Magnoliopsida; order Solanales; family Solanaceae; genus Capsicum; species Capsicum annuum. The sequence continues at coordinate 127,185,921 of NC_061115.1, read as the reverse complement.
ACAATTGTGGTTGAATGACATTTTCATGATTGCTGCAATCACGGTCAGTAGACCGTGACCACAGTACCTGAGGCCTTTCTTCTCCAAGCCTTCAGATACACCTTTTTTGCTCTCTTTTTATTAATTTATGCTCTAATCCACATCTTTTGATCTCCTAAAATCTATGCCTGGAAAGAGCGTATATTAATATATTTTATCACCAATATGTCTTATTCATTCATTTAATATAAGTTAATGTCCACAAATGATTGGTGATAATGAGTGTTAAAATCATCACTGATCATCTATAACTCTTCTTGACTACTCAGAGCGTTAAAGTCATACTTGTAAAAGAATGTTTACCATGCTACACTAACTTAGGTAAGAATTCAACATATGACTCGTATGTTGTCTTATGAATCATAGGTTGAGTGAGTATGTCATCTAGAGACTAGAAAAGATATGGGGTATTACAATATCTCCCCTTGGGACTATTTATCCTCGAATGAGACTGGTTAGACTGAGAATACCAAGGAAACTAACATCATATACTGAACATGCATGACTTGGAACATGATTAAATAACTGAGTTTGATGCATGATACATGAACTGAACTAATGTCATAAACATATGCAATGACATAAGAATAGTTACATAGCTGAAGTAGAGAATGTAAAAGTGTCAATCTAAGGAAGATCATTCCCTCAAGCTGAGTCTGAATTGTTAAAGAAAAAATTAGGGTACTTGCCTTGCATATCTGTTTCTGGCTTGCATATCTTTTTCTTTTGCTTCCCAAGTAGCTCCCTCAATAGACTAATTTTTCCTTAGAAATGTAACTAAGGGTACTTCCTTATTCCTCAACCTATGAACCTGGCAGTCAAGGACCTCAATAGAAACTTCTTCATAAGAAAGACTATCTCCCACATCCACACTCTCTAAGATAACAACCGAAGCTGCATTGCCAAAATATTCCTACAATGGCTCAAAATTCTATATGGACCAACATAATGGGGACTTAACTTCCCTTTCTTACCAAACCTCTTCACAACTTTCATAGGTAAAATTCTCAAGTAAATGAAGTCACGAACACCAAACTCAAGATCTCTTCCTTTCATATTTGCATATGATTTTTGATGATTTTGTCCTATCTTCAGCCTTTCTCGAACCAACTGAACCTTCTTTCTTGCTTCTAACACTGAATTTTGCTATATTAATGCTGCCTCACCTACTTCAAACCAACCAATAGGAGATCTACATCTTGTCTCATAGAGAGCCTAAAATAAAGCCATATGAATACTAAAGTGATAGCTGTTGTTATAGACAAACTCAATAAAAGGTAAGTCTTCATACCAACTACCCTTAAGGTCAATAACACAAAACCTCAACATATCCTCTAAGGTTTAAATGATCTATTCTACCTGACCATCTATCTAAGGATGAAAAGTTGTACTCAAATAAACTTGGGTACCAAGACCCTTCTAAAAAGATTTCCAAAAGTGATAGTTAAACTGAGTACCTCTATCTTAAATAATAGGTAATGGAATCCCATGCAACTTAACTAACTCTCTTAAATAGAGTCTATCATACCTCAATTGAATACGAAGTATGAACTGGCAACTGATTTGGCCATTCTATCAATAATGACCCAAATCAAATCATGCTGACAATGCATATGAGGCAACCCTATCACAAAATCCATGGTCACCACTTTCCACTTCCTTGTGTGGATGTTAAACTCCTGTAATACACCACTAGGCCTTTGGTGCTTGACCTTAACCTACAGACAGTTCAAACGCTTAGCTACAAACACTGCAATATCCTTATTCTTACCATTCCACCAATAGATTTCCGACAAATCCTGATACATCTTAAAGGGTTTGTGGTGAATAAATTACCTCGCACCATGCACTTCTTCCAAAATTTGTTGCCTCAAATTATCAACCTATGTCCCATATCGATTTCCTTAAAAATGAAGCACACCATCTACCTCTTGGGAGAAAACCTCTACTTTCTAATCTCCAACCTTTTCATTCAACTTAACCAAACTTCGATCCCTATATTGTTTTTCTTTTCCTTCGGCAACTAATGAAAATTTTGAACCATTAAAAACCTATATACTACTTCCAACTGAATCAACCAACTGAATACCTAATCTAGCAAGCTGATGAACCTCACAGACTAACTTCTTCCTATCTCCCTTAACATGAGAAACACTACCCTAGAAATTATACTAAGGGCATCTGCCACTACATTGGCCTTTCCTGGATGATACAACACACTTATATAAAAAAAATTTAGCATCTCAAGCCATGTTCTCTGACGATGATTTAGATCTTTATACATGAGCACGTACTATAAACTCTTATGATCCATGAACACATCAACATGAACACTATCAAGATAATTTCTCAAAATCTTTAAGGCGAAGAAAACAACTACCAACTCAAGATCATGGATTGGATAATCTTCTCATAAGGTTTAAGCTTCCTAGAGGCATAGGCCCTGACCTTACCTCTCAATATTAATACATAACCAAACCAACTCTAGAAGTATCAAAGTAAACTACAAATCTATATTAACCATCTGGCAAAGTCATGATTGGGGCAAAAGTGAGACGAGTCTTTAACTCTTTAGAATGCCTCTTGTATGAATTTGACCACTAAAATTTGACCTTCTTATGAGTCAATCGATACATATGGGAAGAAATGGAAGAAAAAACTTCAATAAACTATTTGTAATAGCCCACCAAACACAAGAAACTCTTGATTTCTGATAGAGAGATAGGTCTAGGCTAGTTTCTCACTACTTCAGTCTCTTGAAGGTCAACTCGGATGCCATCACCAAAAATTATATGGCCAAGGAAACCTACTTATCTTAGCGAAAATTTGCACTTACTGAACTAAGCAAATAACTGATGATCTTTAAGGATCTGCAACACAACTCTCAAATAATTTGCATGAACATTCTTACTGTAGGAATAGACAAGGATGTCTTCAGTAAAGACTATGGAGAACATGTCCAAATACTACTTGAACACCCTATTTATTAAGTCCATAAAAGCCGTAGGGCATTTTTTAGTCCAAAACACAAAACTTGGATTTTGAAATGACCATATTGAGTTCTGAAAGCTGTCTTCAGAATGTCATATTCTTTGACTCTAAGTTGATTATATTCATATTTAAGGTCTATCTTAGAGAAATAACTGGCATATAAAGTTGGTTAAAGAAGTCATCAATCTTAGGGAGTGGATACTTATTCTTGGTTGTGACTTTATTTAACTAATGGTAGTCAATGCACATTCTAAGAGAACCATCTTTCTTATGCACGAACGGGACTGGAGCGCCCCATGGAGACACACTAGGTTTAATATAACCCTTAACTAAGAGATATTTTAACTATTTCTTTAATTCCTTAAGCTCAAATGGAGCCATTCTATAGCATGGAACTAAAATAGGCTAGGTATCTTGAAGGAGATCTATTTCGAAGTCAATTTCCCTCTCGGGCAGAACTCTGGGGAGAACTTTAGTAAACACATCTGGAAATTCATTTACTACTAAAAATAACTCAAAACTTAGAGTTTAGGACAGGAATACTTGCTTTAAATGAGATGGTGAGTATACCCCTTAGATATTATCTTTCTTTCTCTAAGATAGGAAATAAATAGACCTTTAGGTACTAAAGTACTGCCTCTCCATCCAATAATTAGATCGTAAGAAAACTAGAACCAAATGACTCTATTTCTATATCAGCTTAGGCATAACATGAGTGGAGCAAATCCATGCTGAGAATGACACCAAAATCAATGATATCTAACTCCACAAGAGCAACTAAAGTGATTTTATGAGATACTGTGATCGAACAATTTTTGTATACCCATCTAGCTCTAAAATATTTACCTACTAGGGTAGATACTGACAAAGGCTCTACTAATGTTTAGGGACTGACACCAAAGTTGAAGACTTTATAAGGAGTCACAAAAGAAAGTAAAGCTTTGTGTCTAATAAAATATAAACATTAAGATAAAAGACCTATAATGTACCAGTAACTATATTAGGAGAACTTTCTTGATCATGCTGAGTCTGTAGAGCAAACAATCTATTTTTGCGCCGCCCACTGGTTACACTAGAAGTGGCACCCTGCTGAGTCAGGTGTTTAGCTAAATCTAAAGAAAGATTTGACTGACCCTGCTAACTAGCCCCTAGGTAATCCCTGACCCTGTGGACTAGTTTGCCTCATCCAAAACACACATCACTAGTATCCTTACACTCACCCAAATAATTGCTACCATATTTCCAATAAATTGGATTAGTACGACCACTATTTATACTATCATGAGACTTAGAGCTTGGTGCCCTATCTTGACTATCTTGCCTGAACTTAAGCACTGATACACTAGCTGAATATGGAGTGGGGGCTAAAAAATTTTGATGAAACTGAGAATGAATATTGCCTTCTAACCTTGGCTGAGAAAAGTTAAAACTATCTATTCTAGACCTTTTATTCTTTTTCTCCTTCTCCTTACATTTCTCCTCCTTAGTTTGCTAAGAATAAACCATGAGTATAGATAGGTCCATCTCCTTCATCAACATGGAAGTCCTAAACTCCTTAACTACACTATTAGCTATACCAGATACAAACTTACTTATTCTAGACCTATTATCTGTAACTATAGTAGGAGCATACTTTGTTAATCGAGTAAACCTAAGCGAGTAATCCTTCATGCTCATATTACTCTTCTTAAACTTGATGAACTCTTGAACCTTAGCTTTCCACAACTCTATGGGAAAGAACCTATCTAAGAAAGTTATGGAAAACTTCTCCCACTTTACAGACCTTGCATCAACACCTTGGTCCTCTTTCTAGTGCTTAACCTGAGTGTAAGATACACCTTACAAGTAATATACAACAAACACTGGACTCCTACTTGAAGTTACGCCCAGGATATCTGTCAATTTTTGCACCATGTCTACAAATACCTATGACTCCTCCTAAAACATGGTTCTTGAAAAGAGAGGGGCATTCATCTGAGTGAAATCCCAATTCCTAACTGTAGCTGTATTTACCACTGGATTGGCTGGGAAAACAATCTACTAGTTGTTCTGAGTAGGTACAGAATAGGCTAAGGTAGTTAAAGCAACCCTGAATTTGATATAAGAGACATGCTTATTCAGGGGTTCTTTCTCAATAGGTAGGGGTGCAGGCTGATCGTCATTCCTTCTTCAATTATTTATTTTAGGAGGCATTATCTATAAATAGAGCAAAGGATAAGTTGTACAGAGGAATTAAATAGAGCTCATACACTTTCGCATGACATGCATATTACAAGAAGGGAAACTTTCCTAAAACGTGTCGTAGCTTCTTATCCCTAAGTGTCACGTGCTTCACACCCATGAACAAGATTCTACTCACTATGGCTTTAAGATACCTTAGGACACTTTAAAATCTTAGGCTCTGATATCAAGTTTTGTCATGACCCAAGGCTACCCTCGAGTCAAGACAACGGTTCTTATGGTCATAAGTGACCATAAGATAACCTATGAACTGGAACCTACTATAATCACTAAATAAAATAGTAATACAACACATGTTTATAAGTGAAGAATCCCATGTTTGGAACCTTAGAAAATTTCCCAGAATCCCATTCTTTGGACTCAATATGACTCATAGTATAAGCCGTATGCTGGGGTATGAGTAGTAAAGTCCAATTGTAAGCTGACCAGTGTTACTTGGTGGGATGGTTTTAATCAATGGAATGGATATGACTTAGGGGTGAGTTTTGTATGGTTGGGTACGAGTTTTATAGGTGACTCGTGAGATAGACAGTGTTTGATCCTCCAAGTGTTATATTCTGCCAGGGATACGAATCATGAATACAAATTGTTTATTAAGGTTACGACTTAGGTAGATGAATCATTTATTGTACTATGTGTGATCCATGGTTGAGGCTTGGTTACAATCGTTTAGGTAGCAATCATAAGGGAGGTTATGACTCATATGGGGTCAGTCGTGATCGGTGATAGTTTTTATGTGATTTAAGTAAGGGTATTTTGGACATTTCCTTACTTACCCTACTAAGGATCCACGACTTCTAATATAGTTAGCAGGTTATTTAACCTATTATTTTACTCTTAAACACTAGGAAAATATTCCTAAACATATCCTATTTCTCTCAAAAGTTTTTGGGGAAAAGAGGATTCAACTAAGGGATTACTTTTGGGCTTGTCTTGAAGAATTATTTCCATCAATATTCTTTTTTCAAGGCATGATTCTCCTCCTTAATTGTAATTTCTATTAAATGCATGGTTACACGGCTGATTTCATGGTTTTTCTCTTGAATGATTATGGCTTTCAACTATTGATTTTGGGGCTTTGATGTTAAATGTTTGGTTATGATTTCGTTTAATTTTAATTATGTTTTTCTATGCATTAAAAGTGGTTTTGGACAGTTGAATTTCATGGTAATGGTTTAATGGTAATGAAATTTGGTTTTGGTTATATTATTCCCCCATGGTGTTTGATTAAATGCTTATAAAGATATGTTCATTGCATTGGCTTATTTTAATGGAACTCCTGTTTGTATCATCTTATATATGAAACCTCAAATGTTTTTCAGTGGCTTACAAAGTATTAAGGCTAATTGCTAATGCCTATGGAGAACATGGTAGTCTCCCAAGAGGTTTAATATGGCTAATGATTGGGCAGTTGAATGTCCCCTTAAGCTAAATAGCATCGCAATGTATAATACTTGCAAGTATGGTGGTATGATGATATAACTGTTTTATTAAATAGCCTTGGATAATAAAAGGATAATTGTATTGTTTGGACTTGGTTTTAATTGGGCATTAATGGAAGAAAGTGTAAGCTAGGCCGTGGAAGGTGACGGTCCCAGCGGGATTAAAATTGGAAACATATATTTACCAATATGAGGGGTCTTTGATAGCCACGTGTGAGTGTCACATTTATATTAGAGGGATGTACTAGTCATCCTAAGGATATTTCCTTATTGTGTGGATACACACACTTGGACCCTTTCAGCAGGAGAAGATGAACCCATATGGCCTGTGGGTGGTAGGATGGCTAAGCTAGACAACCTAGGTAAAGTTTTTAATGGCATTCTAAACTTGATCCCTTTTCCCAACACTTGTATATATATATGTATGGTTATTTGAATTGGATAGTTTTTACTTTATATTAATAATTCGCATTACATTATCCTTATCCTGAGTTTTATGCTAGTGTTCACTCACAAACCCTTCTACTAATGTCTGTATACCCTCGCTATACAGGAAATGACCGTTCAACTTCTCCTTCATAGTACTTGATTTGGGGACAACTTATTAGACTGAAGGGGTGAGATTTCATCCTTTCAAAAGGCATTATTTCATGTTGGACATTCTTAGACATTTTACTTTCTTTCCAGATATTTGTTTTGGCCATGGTCAGGGGAATGTCCCAATCAGATATTTGTATTCGTTTGGATAGAGGTGTAACGCCCCAAAATCTGAGCTCCCAGGATGCCACATAGTGCTTCGAACTACAAGTAGTCCTGAGCTAACCCTGGATGCTTTATACTAAGTCTGAATCTCAAAATAGAGGAATATAAATACAAAAATCTTATCTAAAACTTACTAATCTCATAAGTCTTGGTAAAACAATACTGAAAATCTGAATACTAAATCAAAATGTCTAAAACTGAATCCGTAGTCCGATAAGCCTCTACCAACTAAGTCTAGAGAGTCAATAGGACAGTCCCCCAGCTAACTCAAGATATATGAAATAAATACAGAAATATCTATTGATAAACTAAAAATACAAATAGCTAACCCCCCAAACTATGACGATTCACCGACTGCAGGGAGGTAGATAAGATGCTCAAAGATCACTCACGTTGCTGAGACTGAGCACCTGAACCTATATTATGAGACAATGTAGCACATAGACGTATATGTGGATCAGTACTTTGATGATGTACTAAGTATATAGTGGTAAATGCAATAAGTAAGCAATATCATCACAATTTATTAAAGAAAATCATGCAAACTAAATTTAAATGACATACATGGGCTTGAGTAAATTTGAAATCTGAAGATCGTAAATCATGAATGACAAAGCATATAATATAAATCTTATGAGCCATTATATTCAGTTCTAAAATCTTTTCTTTCTGAAAGCTACTACATTATCTTACCAATTTGTAAGGGGAATACTTCCTCTTAAGGCTTTAAGAATCTAAAAACCATAGCTTTCAAAACATATGCTTTTATCTTAAGGTTTTATATCGATAGACTGTTTTAAGAGTAGGGAACATCTTATTGGGAGGTTCTTCTAACCGACGTACACTATGTGAGCATCCATGGAGTCCAACGTCTTGCCCCCATTGGGTAGGGCTATTTTACCTTTGCTATCAAAATAGAACTTACTATGTTATGTGATCACAATCTTAGTCATCCACATAGAAGTAGGGATAATCTTAATCCTATGGTGGTATGTAGTTCTGGGGTATGAAATCATAGTAACATACCCATCTTGGTGCTAAATACTACTCCCATTCTTAAGCTCAAAATTTTAAGAAAATCCACTTCAAATTAGCGTAAGGGTTTACAAGAAAACCAATTAAGCTTTTCTTTCTTTATGTCTCAAGTCACATGAACAAAGTGGATTATTTATCTTAGCTTAGGATCAAAGGTCAAATCTTTATTAAAAACCTGAGAATAGTCTTATCTTAGGATACTCATAGCATAAACAATCTTGAAACAAGAATCTTTAACTAGGGCTTAAAGACCCATGCATCAAACTCTTGTTAAAACAACAAAATGCTCATGCTTGATAATGTAAATAATGATAAATCAACTCAAAACCTGAAAATTTCAGCAATATGTATGAAAATATGAACATAACCATGGAATTTAACTTCAAAATAATTGGGAATCTCATAAGTTTGTAAATAACAATAATGGGTATAAACCCTAACTTGAATTTCATTGAAAATCATATAAATTTCAGTAAAATTTTAATTCAAGTAAGTTTGGGGCACAAAGATGAAAGGATTATCCTTGTTCATACCCCACATACCTCAATTGATGATCTTTAATGAAAAACATAGATCCTAGATTTCCTATTGATGCTTTGGAGATGAATTCTTAGAGTTCTTGTATTGAAAATTTTAAATCTTAAATTTCTTTGGAGAACTAATGGAGGAATTTGAGTTTCTTGGGGAGAAGGTTTTATGAACTAGGGTTTTGCTTGAGAGAGGTTTGATGAAAAGTGGATGTAAAGTTCTTGGAGGGGTATAATTTATTGTTTAAGATGGATTAAATGCTGGTAGATTTACCAAAATTCCCCTCTTAAACTCATAAATAGATCTTGAAAAAGGACCAAAATCCTAATTTTTGGCCATTGCGCAATGCGCCTCTATCGCGCCAAGCCACTAGAAATTCCCAAATGGGAATATGCACGGTGGCGCAATGAAATGGTATCGAATTTCCACCTTGGTTGGGACCTAGAAACTTGGCGCGACACGTCAATATCATGGAACCTCACTGGAATAGCACAAATGGGAATTTGGGCCTCTCCACAACATGCCAAAATTGTGAAATCTCACTGAAAATTGACAATTGTGATTTTATGCTTCTTTGTGATGCGCTAAGGGCCTAAATTATTGTGTTTTATGACTGGAACTTAAAATAGTCATAACTTCTTACTCGGTTATCGGATTTAGGCAAATTTTATATCATTGAAAAGCTTATTCAATTTTCCACACAATGGAAGGTCTGAATCTAGAGAATTCCACACGAAATAAATAGTTTTCATTTTGTAAGCTATCCCTTAACATTCTAGGAACGAATTTAAGATAGGAAAATATCAGGATATTACAATATCTCCCTCTTTGAAACATTCATCTTCGAATATTGCTAGTTAGACTAAGAATATTGAGTAAATCTGAAGCTATTAGCTACTATGTACAACTGAAATAAACTAATTAACCGAATCTAAATCATTCCAAGCTTTTGAGTAATTCTTTGAGTGTATGAACTTACATGAGGACAACTATAAAGCTGAATATATGATTAGAGAAGAATTGAATCACGAAATAGTATTACCTTCGCTATATTTGAGTTTACGGAGAAGAAGTGAGGGTACTTGGCTCTTATAGATGCTTCTGCTTCCCAAGTATCACCCACAACTGACTCATTGAACCAAAGAACTTTGACCAAGGAAACTTTTTTGTTCCTTAGTCTATGGGTCTGATGATCTAATCTCAACTGGGATTTCTTCGAATAAAAGTTTGTTCTAAATATCTAAGCTTTATAAAGGAACTACAATAGTGGAGTCACCAATACTCTTCTTAAGCATAGAGACGTGGAATATAGGATGAACGGTTGACAAGTCTGCAAGCAACTCAAGCTCATAAGCTATTTTCTCAACACGACCCAAAATTCTATAAGGGCCAACATACTGGGGTCCAAATCTCTTCACCCCTTTCATGGGTGAAATCTTCAGATACACTAAATCATTAACCTTAAACTCGAGGTCCCATCTTCTCACATCTGCATAGGATTTTTGATGACTCTGGATATTTTTTGTCTTTCTCTAATCAATATAACTTTCTCCGTACCTTCAAACACTGCATCAGGTCCTAGCCAAGCGGTCTCATCCACCTCAAACCAATCTATGGGTAATTTATTTCTCCTCCCATAAAGAGCTTCAAATGGGGCCATCTGAATGCTAGAATAATAATTGTTATTATACGCGAACCCGATCAATGGCAAATTCTCATACCAACTACCTTTGAAATCAAGAGAACATGACCTTAATATATCCTCTAGAATTTGGATGGCCGTCTCTTCTTGACTATCTGTCTGATGGCGGAAAGCTGAACTAAAATAGAACTGGGTACCAAGATCCTTCTAAAAGGCTCTCCAAAACTAGGAAGTGAACTGAGTACCCCTATTTGAGATGATAGATAAGAGAACTCCATGTAATCTAACTAACTCTTGAATATACAACTTAGCATAATCCTCAGCTGTATGGGATGTATGAACTGCAAGAAATATGCTAACTTAGTCAATCTTTTTACGATAACCCAAACTGAATCATCATGACAATGTGAATGGGGTAAACCAGTCACAAAGTCCATATTCACCTCTTCCCACTTCCAAGTCGGGATGCCAAACTCTTACAACATACTACCAGGCCTTTGCTGCCCTACCTTAACCTATTGATAAGTCGTACACTTAGCTATGAACTCGACTATATCTCTCTTCATACCATACTACCAATAGATTTATCACAAGTCATAGTATATCTTGGTAGCACCTGGATAAATACAATAGCATGCGCTATGCGCTTCGGTCATTATCTACTGTCTCAATTCATCAACACATGGCACACACAATCTACTTTGGTATCTCAACACGCCATCTCCTCCTTAGAAGAAAACCTCTACCTTTTGTTCTTTGACTGACTCCTTCAGTCTGACCAAACTAGAATCAAGGTCTTGCTTCTCCTTCATTTCAAAAACTTAGGAAGATTCGAAACTACTTTAAACCCAAACATTCCCTTTAGCTGAGTAAACCTACCTAATACCTAATTTATCCAAACAATGAACTTATTGAGCTAACTCTTTCATACTATTCTCCACATGAGCAACAGTACCCATAGACAATCTACTAAGGGCATTTACTACTATATTGGCCTTGATCAGATGATACAGAACACTCATATCATAATTATTCAATAATTCTAACCACCTTCACTATCGGAGATTCAACTCCTACTGATTAAACACACACTACAAGCTTTTATGGTCTGTGAACACATCAACATGTACACCATATAGATAGTGTCTCCAGATTTTCAATGCAAACACCACAATAGTTAATTCAAGATCATGGGTTGGGTAATTCTTTTCATAAGGCTTAAGCTGTCTAGAGGCATTGGCTAGGACCTTATCTATCTGCATCAACACACAACCTAAATCAACTCTAGAGGATCACAATACACCACAAAACCATCTGTACCATCGGGTAATGCAAAGACTGAGGCTGAAGTGAGTTAGGTCTTCAACTCCTGAAAACTCTTCTTATAGGTATCTGACTATAGAAACTTAACTTTCTTTTGGGTCAATCTAGACATAGGGGATGTAATAAATTAGAAATGCTCAACAAAATGTCTGTAATAACTAGCTAGACCTATGAAACTTCTAATGCCTGACAAAGAGATAGGTCTAGGCCAATTTCTTATGGCTTCTCACTTTTGGAGATCAACTCTAATACCCTCACTAGAAACAATATGACCAAGGAAAGCTACTGACCTTAGAAAAAATTTGCAATTTTTGAACTTGGCAAACAACTGTTGATCTCTAACAGTTTGTAACACAATCCTAAGATGGTCTGCATGATCATCCTTACTATGAGAGTAGACAATGATAACATCTATAAAGACTATGAAAAATATGTCTAGATACTATTTGAACACTCTGTTCATCAAGTCCATAAAGGCAGATGGGGCATTGGTTAGCCCAAAAAACATGACTAAAAATCTCAAAATAACCATAATGGGTTTTGAAGCCTGTCTTTGGAATATCATATTCCCTTACTTTAAGCTAATGATAGCTGGATCTAAGGTCTATCTTTGAGAAATAACTTGCACCTTGGAGTTGATCAAATAGGTCATCAATTCTAGGAAGAGGATATTTGTTCTTGACTGTGACCTTATTTAACTGATGATAGTCAATGTACATTCATAAAGAACCATCTTTCTTACACACGAATAGGATGGGAGCTCCCCATGGAGAACCACTAGTCCTTATGAAACCTTTATCTAGAAGATCTTTGATTTTGTTTTTCAACTCCTTAAGCTCTGTGGGATCCATATGATATGGTGGGATAGAAATAGGTTCAGTATTAGGAATAAGGTCATATCAAATTCTATTTCCCAATTGGGACATAACCTTGAGAGATTTTTCAAAAAAACTTTAAGAAATCTATTGAACACTCGAATAGACTAAAAGGATGGAGTCTCAGGCTTTATATCTTTAACCCATACTAGATAATAAATAAAACCTTTTGATATCAACTTTCTATCTTAGAGATAAGATATGAAATGACTCTTGGGAGATACTGAATTATCTTGCCACTCAAAGACTGGCTCATCAGGAAATTGAAACTTCACCCAACGGGTGTGATAATCTATAGAGTCATAACAGGAATGGATCCATTCCATTCCTAGGATAAGATCAAAATCAACAATATCTGTAATACCCTGAGAACTTTAACCAATAGTACAACCATGACTCAAGCTCATGAGAAATAAATTATAGTGCTTTAGTTGATTTATTATCAAGGGTGATGTGTATTAAGGCCTCAAATATGTCCTACCGATTAGGTGAATCAAAACATCCCTTACCGATAGAATTCTTGAGAAGAATTTTGGCATAGTCAAGTTCAAATAAGAATATCTCTTGTTACACTAAGAAATTATGAGATCAGGACACACCAATAGATAGATAATTGAGTTATATTTCCAACGGTACCAATTTCACTTAAATCCAGTATCGGAACAAAAATTTATGCCTATTTTTCTCTAGCGTGTCAGCCTGGAAACTGTGTGACGACATTTAGTGATACTTGTCACAAGCCTGATAGCTTGTCACAAAATGTAGTCACCTTAATTAGAAAGTCACAAATTTCAACATTTTGTGATGATATTTTGTGATGACTTATCACCAGTCTGACGGATTGTCACAAAATGTCATCAACCTTAAGCTGAAAGTCATAAATTCCACCCTGTTATGATGATATTTCGTGACGTCTAGTCATAAGTCTAACGACTTGACACAAATTTCATCAGCTATTTTTTTCAGTAGGTAAAGGGAATTTTTGCAAGGGTATTGTGATCTTTTTACATCTTTTGGAGGCCCCTATATATATGAGAATCCCTATCCAAACCCTAATTTCTTCATATTCTCTTCCAATTCTTTTAAGAAAATATATCTAGGGTTTCATTCAAGAACATTAATCTTTAAAAAATCATCCATAAATCTCAATGATTTCTTCAACAACCAATTTCCTCATAGTGTGGGCTTCGAGAATCATTTTTTACAAGTGTAGATAGAGTCTTAAGCATTAAAATTCATCTAATTTCAAAGATTAAGGTATGTGGGGTTTTGAACAAGAGCAATCCTTTCGTTGTTGTGCCCAAAGCTTTGATATCTATTATGGATTTATATGATTTTGTAAGTGGGTTTATACCTAAATTACTTTATCATGAGACTATGAGAATATAAATTGGTCAAGCTTTGTTATACATGATTATTTTACAATTCTCAAGTTATGACTTGTTATTGTGAATTTCATATTTTTACCATGATTTGATATTGCAAGTGCTTTCAAGATATGTTTCAATCTTTAAGCTTCCTTATGACAAATTGGATTATTGAGTATATTGATTCATGAGATTGAGTTGTTACAATGAGTCTTGATATTTACTCAAAGTTATTGATGTTGTCATGATTTAATGAATTGATACTTTTCGATATTGAGAAAGATTGATTTGATTTTTGTCAAGTTAGGAATCCACAAATTGATTATGATTTGATAAATGAGAAAGAGATTTGATTTGGTCTTTGTGATAGACCCTTGTGATATTTGTGGTGGATTTCCTAACACGTTCTAAGCTTGTGACTGGGAGTAGTATTTAGCACCGAGCAGGAAATACGGTATTTCCCTCGAAACCAGGTGCCATCATAGGACTAGTATTGATATTTGTGAGCCAGACGTCAAGTATGAGATTGTGATCAGTAAATGGAGGTTGTACTTCCTGGCAAGAGTATGATTCTCCCGCCAATGTGGGGTTCTTTGTTTAGGAGGGAATAATGTTGGACTCCATATAGCTCACATGGTTTATGTCGGTTATAAGAACCTCTCATGTCTATAAGAGTTGAGTTTTGTTAATTACCTAGTCACTTTGAGTCTTGAGTTGAAGAGTTGAGTTGTTTAAGATGATTTATGAGGTTTTTATCATATGTTTGATTTACTATGAGATCATGAAAAGTATGTTTCAATCTAACTCAAGCCAAGTGAGCCTTCATTGGATGTATGAATATTTTCATGAAATTGATTATGATATTTACATTGTTGCATGCACCCCCACATACTCAGTACATTCTAAAGTGCTGACCCATATATTTTCCTATGGGCTATATTTTCTCATAATATAGGTTTAGGTACTCAGCCACAGCCGTGTTAGCGATATTCAGGTGCCTCACTATATTTCCTCAGTGGTGAGTCCTCATGGTTTGAGGAGCGTGTATATATTTTTATGATATCATTTTGTCGTTACAGCTTTTAGTACTGTTGATTCAATTGGGATTTTTCCTAAACGCTCCTTGATTTTGATATATAGAAGCTTTGTCAGACTGGAGGGATGGTATGTACAGATATTCAATATATACTTTGGTTGTATAGTTTAGTATTCTCCATTATATCTCTTAAACCCAATGTGATATACCTCTTTATTATGCATGACTATTGTTGAATTGAGTTTCTTGAGGTAGTGTTTGGCTGCGAGGGTTAGCTTGGGGCTACGTGTAGCCCTAAGCATCGTGTGACATTTTGGGGTAGAAATTTTGCGGTGTTACCAAGCTTGGTATTAGAGCCTAAGGTTTAAGGAGTCCTAGGCCTATGGAGTCTGATAATATATATTACTTAGAGTCTTGATCATTGGTGTGTAGAATGCTGCATCTATGATCCAGAGGCTATGAGACGTTTTAGGAAAAGTCGTTTCTTTCTTTCTAAAGTTTAGCGTGCCTACAACTGTCTCTTTATCTTTGATTAACTCGTGCTCTCTTATAATAGAAAATTCTTGCTTATCGAGATCAAATAAACAACGAGAAACCTCAACCCGTTGATCCCTTGAAGAAGCATATGTTAAATATGGAATTTCAGACAAATTTTCAGGAGCTAGTCCAGGCAATTACTACTAATGCTCAAGCTAATGCCTAGGCTACTGTTCTGCCACCGCAAAAAAATAATTCTGCTACAGCTCAAGTTTATGACTTTATGTGGATGAATACGCCTGAGTTCTATAGGTCGAAGGTAGGTGAAGAACCACACATATACTTAGATGAATTGGAAAAGATCACCCAGATTATGCACGTGACTGAGGAGGAGAGTGTTGAATTGGCTGCTTATTGAATGAAAGATGTTGCATATGATTGGGTGGAGATGTAGAGAAAGAGTAGAGGTAAGGATGCCGCTCCCATGACTTGGCAGTTAATATCAGGATGCGTTCTTGGATAGATTCTTTCCTCTTGAGATGAGGGAAGCAAAGATAGAGGAATTCATGAATTTGAGACAAGGCTCCATGACTGTTAAGGAGTATTATCTTAGATTCAATTAGTTATCCAAATATGCTCCTAGTATTATGGATGACTCCAGGACCATCATGAGGAAGTTCGTGATCGGCGTGTCAAGCTACGTTATGAAAGAGTGTAGATCTGCTATGCTTAATAGGGAGATGGACCTTTGTCGATTGATTATACATACCTGACAGATTAAAGCTAATAAGGTGAAAGAAAGGGAGAGAGTAAGAGGTAATAAAAGAGATAGATCAGAGCAGCAGAGATTTGGTCAGTCCAGATTCCATGGAGGGAACCGCCCTTAATTCCAGAGACGTCTATTTATGCCTGCGCCTTCCTCAATTATTGCTTCTACACCTAGAAGAATTTAGGAGCAGGGGAACAGGCCTATTCCATCCAGGTCTTAGGAAAGTTTTTTGTTGATCAGAGGGGTTGCTTTGGTTATGGCAAGTTGGGCCACCGACTTAGAGATTGTCCATATGCTAGATAGGAGAGTCGAGATGCTCGTCTCCAGAGTCAGGCTAGCAGTGCTCCCGCTCCCGTAGTCTGCCCAGTTCCTCCTCTGGGCACCTCTTCTAGTACTTGTGGTGGTTCATGCCAGAATCACTTCTATGCTATACCACCTCTCTAGGAGTAGGCGGACTCTCTAAATATTATCACTGGTATGCTCTGTGTCTTTTATTTCAATGTGTATGTATTGATGGACCCCGGTTCGAGTTTCTCTTATGTGACACCTCTGGTTGCTGTAAATTTTTAGATGGACCCTGAACGGATTCCTGAGTGTATTTTGGTTTCTACCCCGATAGGAGAATCAATTTTTGCTAAGCGAGTGTATAAGAAGTTTCCTATCACTGTCTTTTATCGGGTAATATGTGTTGATTTGATTGAGCTAGATATGGTTAATTTTGGCCTCATTCTAGGTATAGATTGGCTTCACTCGTGCTATGCATCTATAGATTGTAGTACCTGAGTGGTCAAGTTTCAATTTCCTGATGAGCCTATTTTTGAGTGGTCTAGGAGTTCTGTAACTCCGAAGAACCATTTTATATCCTACCTCAAAGCTAGGAATTTGATTTCCAAGGGTTGCATCTATCACCTAGATCGAGTTAAAGTCCTTAAGTCTGAGACTCTGACTATTCATTTAGTTAGCATTGTTAATGAGTTTCTCGATGTTTTCCAGGAAGATCTCCTAGGGGTCCCACCTGATAGAGAAATAGAATTTGGGATTGATCTCCTTCCTGGCACTCAGCCTATTTCCATTTCTCCATACCATATGGCTACTGCAGAACTTAAAGAGTTGAAGGAGCAAATCAAAGATCTCTTAGACAAAGGCTTTATCAGACCCAATATTTCCCCGTGGGGTGTACCTGTTCTATTTATGCGTAAGAAATATGGTACATTATATATGTGCATTGGCTACCATCAACTCAACAAGGTAACTATCAAGAACAAGTACCGTCTTCCTAGAAATTAATAATTTATTTGATCAGCTATAGGTTGCAAGTTATTTCTCAAATATAGACCTTAGATCCGGCTATCAGCTTAAAGTGAGAGAGTATGATATTCCAAAGACAGCCTTCTAAACTCGTTATGATCACTTTGAGTTTCTCGTCATGTCCTTTTGGTTAACCAATGCTCCAGCAGCCTTCATGGACCTTATGAATCGAGTGTTCAAGAAATCTCTTGTTATGTTTATCATTGTATTCATAGACAATATTCTTGTTTATTCCCAAAGAGACTATGATCATGTCGACCATCTTAAAATTGTCTTGCAAACTCTTAGAGATCATTAATTATTCACTAAATTTAGCAAGTGTGAATTTTGGATAAGGTTAGTTGCTTTTCTGTGTCACATTGTTTCCGCCGAAGGCATTTGGGTTGATACCCAAAAGATAGAAGCTGTAAAGAATTGGCCTAGACCTACCTCTTCATCTGATATTAGGAGTTTCTTAGGTATAGCTGGTTACTACCATAATCTTGTTGAGGGCTTCTCTTCTATTGTGTCTCCCCTGACACAGTTGACCCAAAAAAATGTTAAGTTCCAGTGGACAGATGCCTGTGAGAAGAATTTTCAAAATTTGAAGACTCGACTTACTTTAGCCTCAGTGTTAGCTTTACCCGATGGTACTGATGGTTTTGTGGTGTATTTTAATGCTTCTTGAGCTGGTTTGGATTTTGTGTTGATGCATAGGGGTAAAGTTATAGATTATACCTCTATACAGTTGAAGCCTCATGAGATGAATTACCCAATCCATGATCTTGAATTAGCAGCTGTAGTTTTTGCTTTGAAAATCTAGAGACATTAGTTGTATGGTGTTCATGTTGATGTGTTTACTGATCACAAAAGCCTGCAGTATGTGTATACTCAGAGGGAGTTGAATGTTAGGCAAAGAAGATGGTAAGAGTTGCTAAAAGACTACGATATGAGTAAGTTATATCACCCAATCAAGGCCAATGTTATGGAAGATGCTCTTAGCAGGTTGTCTATGGGTAGAAGTGAATATGGATTTCGTAATTGGCTTGCCTTCTTCTCGTCGTCATCATGATTCGATTTGGGTTGTTGTAGACCAGTTGACTAAATCAACTCATTTCTTGCTAGTGCATTTGTCTTATACAACTGAGGATTATGCTAGATTATATATCCGTGAGTTAGTCAGATTACATGGAGTTCCTTTATCTATCATCTCAAATAGGGGTACTCAGTTTACTTTACAGTTTTAGAGAGCCTTTCAGAAGGGTCTTGATACCTAAGTTCATTTGAGTTCCACTTTTCATCTACAGACTGATGGTTAGGATGAGAGGACTATTCAGACTTTGGAGGACATGTTGAGGGCATGTGCGCTTGATTTCAAAGGTAGTTGGGATAAGCACTTGTCATTGATCAAATTTGTATAAAACAATAGTTTCCATGTTAGTATTCAGATGGCCTTATTCAAAGTTTTATATGGGAGAAGATATAGATCGCCTATAGGTTGGTTTGAAGTAGGAGAAGCAGCTCTGATTTGGCCAGATGCTATGTTCGAGGCTATAGAAAAATTTAAGTTGATTCGAGAAAGATTGAAGACTGATCAAAGTCGTCAAAAGTCGTATGCGGATGTGAGAAGAAAAGATCTTGAGTTTAATGTTGATGATTTAGAGTACTTAAGGGTTTCACCCATGAATGGGGTGAAGAGATTTGGGAAGAAGGGAAAGCTTAGTCCCCATTATATTGTTCTATACAGGATTCTGAGTTGTGTTAGGAAAGTAGCATATGAGGCAGAGTTACCCGCGGAGTTGTCTAGCATTCATCCGGTATTCCATGTTTCTATGATTAAGAAGTGTATTGGTGATTCTGTCATGGTTGATTCTTCCGAATGTTTAGAAATTCAAGATAGCCTTTCATTCGAGGAGATTCCGGTTGAGATTTTGGATTTTCAGATTCTTAGGCTAAGGAACAAAGAAGTTTTGTTGGTTAAATTTCTTTGGAGAAATAAATCTGTTGAGGGTGCTACTTAAGAAGCCAAAGCTGATATGTGAGCCAAGTACCCTCACCACTTTTCTGTGAGTTCGGAGCGAGCATAAGGTACCATTCTTTCTTAATTCCGCCTAATTCTTATTAAAGATTCAGCTGTATGTCTTCTTCCATCACGAATTCATGTATTTTGTATAGTATCCAAAGGTATAGAGTGAAGTAAGTCCTTTGAGTGAGTCGTTCCATCTATACGTCCTCATTTTTTTTTGTTCTTAGTCTATCTGGCAATAATCGGGGACGAATATTTCCAAGGGGGAGATATTATAATACCCCAAGAAATGTAACCAGTAGTTCCACCAGGACTCAAACTCATGAGAAATAAATTATAGTGCTTTGGTTGTTTTATGATCAAGGGTGATGTGTATTAACGCCTCAAAGATGTCCTAGCGATTAGGTGAATCAAAACATCCCTTACCGATTAAATTCAGGAGAAGGATTTTGGCATAGTCAAATTCAAACGAGCATATCTCTTGTTACACTAAGAAATTTTTAGCTCATGACCCACCAACAGATAGATACTTGAATTAGCTTTCAAAAAGTACCAATTTCACCAAAATTCGGTAACGTAGCAAAAATTTATACCTATTTTACTCCAGCATGTTAGCCTGGAAACAGTGTGACGACATTTTGTGATGACTTGTCACAAGCGTGATGGCTTGTCACAAAATGTCATCACCTTAAGCAAAAAGTCACAAATTCCAACATTTTGTGATGACTTGTCACCAGTTTGACGGCTTGATACAAAATATCATCAACCTTAAACTGAAAGTCTTAAATTCTACCCTTTTGTGACGACATTTCATGACGACTTGTCACAAGTCTGGCGACTTGTCACAAATGTCGTCATCTATTTTTTTAGCAATTAAAGCGCATTTTTTCAAGGGTATTTTGGTCTTTTCTCATCTTTTGGGGTCCCCTATATACATGAGAATCCCCATCCAAACCCTAATTTCTTCATATTCTCTTCCAATTCTCTTAAGAAAATATATCTAGGGTTTCATTCAAGAACATTAATCTTCCAAAAAACATAAATAAATCTTCAAGATTTCTTAAACAACCAAGTTCCTCATAGTGTGGGCTTCGAGAATCATTTATCATAAGTGCGGATAGAGTCTCAAGCACTAAAATTCATCCAATTTCAAAGATTAAGGTATGTGGGGTTTGGAACAAGAGCAATCTTTTCGTTCTTGAGCCCAAAGCTTTGATTTCTATTATGGATTTATATGATTTTCCAAGTGGGTTTACACCAAAGTTACTTCATCATGGGACTATGAGAATATAAATTGTTCAAGATTTGTTATACATGATAATTTTACTATTCCCAAGTTATGACTTGATATTTAATATTGTGAATTTCATATTTCTACTATGTGTTGATATTTCAAGTGCTTTCAAGATATGTGTCAAGGTTTAAGCTTTCTTATGGCAAATTGGATTATTGAGTATATTGGTTCATGAGATTGAGTTGTTACAATGAGTCTTGATATTTCCTCAAAGTTATTGATGTTGCCATGATTTAATGAATTTATACATTTTGATATTGAGATAGATTGAGTTGATTTGAGTCGAGTTAGGAATCCACAAATTTATTATGATTTGATAAATGAGAAAGACATTTGATTTGGTCTTCATGATAGACCTTTATAATGTTTGTGGTGGATTTCCTAATGCATTGTGAGCTTATGTCTTGGAGTAGTATTTAGCACCGAGCGGAAAATGTGGTATTTTCCCTGAAACTACATGCCACCATAGGATTAGTATTGATATTTGTTGGCCAGAGGCCGAGTATGAGATTGTGATCAGTAAATTGAGGTTGTACTCCCTGGCAAGAGTACGATGTTCCCGCCAATGTGAGGTTCTCTCCTTAGGAGTGCAAAATGTTGGACTCCATGTAGCTCACATGGTTTATGTCAGTTATAAGAACCCCTATGTCCATAAGAGTTGAGTTTCTTTAATTACCGAGTCTTGAGTTGAAGAGTGGAGTTTTTTATGATGAGTTATTAGGTTTTTATCACATGATTCATTTACTATGAGATCATGAAAAGTATATTTCAACCTAACTTAAGCCAAGTGAGCCATCATTGTACATATGCATATTTTCATGAAATTGATGATGATATTTACATTGTTGCATGCAGCCCCATACACTCAGTATATTCCAAATTGCTGATCCACATATTTTCCTATGGGCTATATTTTCTCGTAATGTAGGTTCAGGTACTCGATCGCATCTGTGTTAGTGATATTTGGGTGCCTAACTAGGTTTCCTCAATGGTGAGTCCTCATGGTTCGAGGACTGTGCCTATATTTTTGTGATATCATTTTGTTGTTATGGCTTTCAGTACTGTTGAGTCAGTTGGGGGTTTATCCCAAAGGCTCCTTGAGGCTTTGTCAGATTAGATGGATGGTATGTACAAACATTCAATATATACTTTGGTTGTATAGTTTAGTATTCTCCAGTATCTCTCTTGAACCCGATGTGATATATCTCTTTATTATGCATGGCTATTGTTGAATTGAGTTCCTTGAGGTAGTGTCTAGCTTCGAGGATTAGCTTAGGGCTACGTGTATCCGTAAGCACCGTGTGACATCTCGGGATGGAAATTTTGGGGCATTACAATATCTAACTCTATCAAGTCTGCTAATATCACTTTATGAAGGAAAGTGTTAGGACACTTCTTATAGATTTGCTTAGTAACAACTGACTCACCTATTGGAGTAGAAACCAAGAAAGGTTGAGGGATCTTTATATAATTTATCTAAAAATTTACTGCAACTAATAGGATCATATAAGAGAAACTCGACCAAGGTTCTATCAACATATAAACATCAAAATAAAAGACCCGAAGCATACCAGTCACAACATCGGGTGAATCCTTCTGCTCCTGACAGGAAGGTAAAGGAAAAAAATCAATTCTGGTGCTGACCGCCACCAGTACTGGATGATGCGCCCTAAGGAGGAACCGGGCGACCTAGAGGATCTGGTGCACTATTGTCCTGAGTCTGGGGGCGAAAATCCCTATTTCCCTGTCTAGCATGTGGGCAATCCTTAATTTTGTGACCCGGCTGGCCATATTCATAACAACCTTTCTGACCCCACAAATACTCGCCCTAATGGATCTTACCACACTTAGCACATGGTGGATAATTGGGCCTCTGACTAAAACTATTCTGAGATCTAGATATAGAAGACTTACCCAACTATTCTTGCCTATTTTTTGGTGCAAGAGCACTAGTTTAAGAAGGTGCGGGCATAGATGAATGATTCTGAAACTGTGAATGATTTCCTCCTCAAGACCTATTCTGACCATGATCAAACTTCCCTATTCTAGCCCTCTTATTTACTCTGGCTCTCTTTTCTTCATCTTCTCTGGATCAATCTGCTAAGTATGCATCATCAATCTGGAAAGATCCATATCCCCAATGAGCATAGTAGTCCTACACTCCTTAATTACCAACCCAGACACACCAGTCACAAACTTACTCATGCTTAACCTAGGGTCATCCATGTGATCAGGGGCTTACTTAGACAACTTGTTAAACTTAAGACAATAGTCCTTCACTATAATTGGGCCTTTCCTCAGGTTCAAGAGCTCTTCTATCTTAGGTTCCCTCATCTTACGTGGGAAGAATTTGTCTAGGAACGCATACTGAAAAATCTGCCAAGTCAAGGGAGCTGCATTCTCCCCTCTACTCTTCTTCCATATAACTACCCAATCATAAGAAACATCTTTCAGCCTATAGGAAGCCAATTTTACAATCTCCTCTTTAGAAATATGCATAATTTGGATAATCTTCTTCACCTTATCTAGATAGAGCTGTGGGTTCTCACCTACCTTTGACCCAAATAACTTCAGCAGATTCATCCTCATAAAATCTCAAATTCTAGCTATAGCTAAGTCCCCATCTTACTAAGGTAGGGAAATAGCCTGATGATTGACCTAAACATTAGCTGTCACAGCTTGGTCTTACACCTGAAAGGCAGCTCAAAACTCTACATGTGACACATTCTCATTCAAAGGATCTGCGGGCTGAAATGGTTGGTTATCATTTCTACCTGCATTAGCTCAATGAGGAGGCATTTTCTGTCATGTGAAAGCATGAGTTAGACGCAGATTGAGATACTGAATTCATGATTGATCATGAAAAAATAGATGATTTCCTAAAATGCTCCATAGTCTCTTGCTTATAGATGGGGTGCACTTCAGACCGATGATCAAGACTCTACATAACGCGACTTGTCTGACTCCCTAGGACTCTCTAAACCTTAGGCTCTGATATCAAATTTGTAATGTCCCAAAATTTGAGTTCCCGATATGCCACACGGTGCTCGAACCTCAACTAGTCTTGAGCTAACCCTGGCTACTTTCTACTAAGTCTGAATCTCAAAATAGGGGAATATGAATATAAAGACACATTAAATGCGGAAATCTTATCTAAAACCTACTAATATCATAAATCTTGATAAAATAATACTAAAAATATGAATACTATATCAAAATGTCTAAAACTGAATCTCGTAGTCCGACAAGACTCTACTAACTAAATCTAGAGAGTCACTAGGATAGGCCCCCAGCTAACTCAAGATGTCTGAAATGAATATGGAAACATTTATTGATAAACTAAAAATATGAATCTCTAAGTCCCCAAACTATGAGGACTCACTAACTTTAGGGACGGAGATGAGATACTCGAAGATCACTCATGCTGCTGAGACTGAGCAACTGAACCTACATTATGAGACAATGTAGCACATAGACGTATATGTGGATCAGTACTTTGATGATGAACTTAGTATATAAGGGTGAATGCAATAAGTAAAAAATATCATTACAATTTATTAACGAAAATTATGCATACTAAATGTAAATGACTCACATGGGCTTGAGTAAATATGAAATCTGAAGATCATAAATTATGAACAACAAAGCATATAATATTAATCTTGTGAGCCATTACATATAGTTCTAAAATCTATTCTTTCTGAAAGCTACTACATTATCTTATCAATTTGTAAGGGGAATACTTCATCTCAAGACTTCACGAATCTTAAAACCATAGCTTTCAAAATATATGCTTTTATCTTAAGGATTTGCGCCAATAGACTATTTTAAGAGTAGGGAACATCTTATTGGGAGGTTCTTCTAACCGACATACACCATGTAAGAATCCACGAAGTCCCACGTCTTGCCCCCGTTGGGTAGGGTTGTTCTACCGTTGCCATCAGAATAGAACTTCACAGCTTATGTAATCACAATCTTAGTGATCCATGCAGAAGTGGGGATAATCTTAATCCTATAGTGGCACATAGTTCTGGGGTATGAAACTAAAGTAACATACCCCTCTCGGTGCTAAATACTACTCCCTTTCTTATGCTAGAAATCTTAAGAAAATCCATTTCAAATTAGCACAAGGGTTTACAAGAAAACCAATTATGCTTTTCTTTCTTTAAATATTAAGTCACATGAACAGAGTGGATTCTTTATCTTAGCTTAGGACTAATAGGTCAAATTTTTATATAAAAAAAAAACTAAGATTAGTCTTATCTTAGGATACTCATAGCATAAAAAATCTTGAAATAACAATCTTTAACTAGGGCTTAAAGACCCATGCATCAAACTCATGTTAAAACACTAAAATGCTCATGCTTGATAATGTAAATATAGATAAATCAACTCAAAATCTGGAATTTCAGCTATATGCATTAAAATATGAACATAACCATCGAATTTAACTTCTAAATCAT
The DNA here is from genome assembly GCF_002878395.1 of Capsicum annuum. NCBI lineage: Eukaryota > Viridiplantae > Streptophyta > Magnoliopsida > Solanales > Solanaceae > Capsicum > Capsicum annuum. Next base: position 127,160,324 of record NC_061115.1, on the reverse strand, counting down.
TGGGAATCTCATAAACTTGTAAATAACAATAATGGGTATAAACTCTAACTTGAGTTTCATGGAAAATCATATAAATTTCAGTAAAATTTGAATATAAAATAAGTTTTGGGCACAAGGATTAAAGGATTTTCCTTGTCCATACCCCACATACCTCTATTGATGATCTTTGATGAAAAACTTGGATCTTGGATTTCCTATTTATTCTTTGGAGATGAATTCTTAGAGTTCTTGCATTGGGAATCTTAAATCTTGAATTTATTTGGAGAACTAATGGAGGAATTTGAATTTCTTAGGGAGAAAGTTTGATGAAATAGGGTCTTTCTTGAGAGAGATTTGATGAAAAATGGATGTATAGTGCTTTGGAAGGGTTTAATTCATTGTTTAAGATGGATTAGGGGCTAGTAGAATTACCAAAATTCCGCTCTTAAACTCATAAATGGAACTGGAAAAAATGACCAAAATCCTAATTTTTGGCTTTGGCGCGACGCGCCTCTATTGCGCCAAGCCACTAGTAATATGCACGGTGGCGCGATGCGGTGGTATCGCGTTGCCACCTTGGATGGGACCTGGAAACTTAAAGCGATGAGCCAATATCGCGGACCCTCACTGGAATTGGACAAACAAGAAATTGGGCCTCTCCGCGATGAGCCAAAATCACAAAGTCTCACTACAAATTGACAATTGTGATTTTACGCTTCTCCGCGACATGCTAAGGACCCAAATCACTGTATTTTATGACTGGAACTTAAAATAGTCATAAATTCTTACTCGGTTATCGAATTTAGGCAAATTTTATATCATTGAAAAGCTTATTGAATTTCCCACACAATGGAAGGTGTGAATATGAAAAATTCCATTCAAAATAAATAGTATTTATTTTAGAATCTATCCCTTAACATTATAGGGATAAATTTAAGCAAGGAATATCTCAAGTTATTACTAGAGGCTTTGTGGTACTTCTAGGGGTTGGTATGGGCGGGATCGGTTTTGGTTTCGGCATTGGCATTAGAATAACCTGGGATACTGGAATCATCGGACATAATTTCTCACTGTTCCATCGTATTATGTTTTGTGTTTGATTATCATATTATGTATGATATTTTCTAGAGGGTTTGGTATGGTATGGATGGTTGGTTTGGTATGGTTAGACTCAGTTGGGTCAGTCATGATTATGACCCTATCCCAGAGTCTTTATGAGAGCACTACGTAATCATGTTATATGCTCAAAATTCATATCATCCAAGGATATATACGGTGGTTGGGTTGGGTTAAGGGGGCGTTCCCCGATCCTAGTTTGACATAGGATGCCCGTTACGACAAGGCCCTAGTTTGAGCTGTGTCAAGAAGATAAGCTGATAAGATACTAAAAATCTTAATACTTAAATACGTAGTAATGACATGTCTAAAATATTTGATAAATACTAGAAACTAAATAATCTATCTGAAAGAACTAATAAAATTGAAAGAACTGACTGACTGTCTAAGTGTAAAAGCCTCTAAACATCATGAGGATTTGATTGGATAAAATCTTAACTAACTCAAGCTAACTAAACATAAGTAAATATTGAAATAATTGAGAAAATAATATCATGTCCTCGATGGGTGAGGCCTCACCACTACTTCTGCTAGGTAACTTTGAGCTGTCTAAGAATAGTCGAGAAACTAAGTGTCCGAACCTATGTTATAAGATAACATAGAACAAAGAAAAGTATACGATCAGTACTTTGAATGTCATAGAATATGAGATATGGACTAATTTAAATGCATAAGATAACTGAACATGAATGCATGAATATGTAAAGTCTGAAGATACAAGACAAGGCATGAACATGTTTCTAAGATAATCTATAATCTGAAAGACGGAGACTTGTATAACATAATAACTAAAAATTTATACACATGGTCAAACAAACTTGAGCTGAGATACACTGAATACTGACTAAAACTGTGGGAGGTATCATGTAACTGACATGCCCCAATATGAGCTAATCGATTTCCAACCTGTAACCCTAGTTAGAAAGATGTTAGTACCTTGATACGGGTACTAATATTGGATGTGTGGATCCACAAAACTGGTTTCCCGAAGGACTAGGGAGTCACCCTCTACTGGCAAGTGCTCTTATGAGATATATGTCAACCTTCAACTGGCAGGAAGACATCTCAAACCTATGTTGGCAACATAGTTTTGGAATTCAGGGATTGCTACTAATGATCACACCCTTTAATAGCAGGAGAGCCCCCATCTCTTGGTTCACTCGATGCTAAGTCCTATTCCCAACTGAACGGACACTAATTATGAACTGAACGAAGTTCTACTGAACATTATTTCTGATAGCACTCCACATGATCATGGATAACTGAGCATATTGAGAAAATTCATGGATTAATTGACTTATTATTTGAAAGTATGAAATCAAGTAAAACATAACCAACCATCACTTAATGATCATAGAATACGATATCAAAGCTTAGAACTGTTACATGGAATCATGGTTCAAAGACCCAAAACACAAACATTTCACCAAATAAGTGAGAAGCATGAGCTTGATCATAGTAATGTGATAAACATGTGAAAACAACATGATTACATGGCTAAATTCATAATTTTTGAATTTATCATGAAATCAATGGAATATGACATGGAAATTTACAACCCAAAACCTGAAATATCTTAATTCACTTGGAAACACATATAGACATGGCTTGTAAGAAATTTAGTAAGAAATTCAAGGATTAATTTCATGATATTCATGGATAATTTCATAAAATAGGATAAGATTTGTACTCTTAAATTAATATAATATTCTTTTGGGGATCAATTGGTTAAAGGGATGCATTGATGAATACCCCACATACTTGAAGTAGAAGCCTTGGGAAAATATCTTGAAGTTGTACTTCTTCTTGAGTAAACCCTAATTTGTTGGGGCAGAGGAAGAAACTGCATCTTAGATTTATTTCTGATGAATTGGTGTTTAATGTTTTCAATTGGGGATTTTTGGGCCTTTTTATACCACCACTTATGAATCCAAAACATCATGGGTTTGGATTTTGATGGAGTGGAGAGAGACATAAAATCCCCTAGAAAATATGTAGAAAAATAAATTTCCAGATGGTATGAGTCAACCATACAACTTGTATGCTAGGGTACGACTAGATTGCTTGACTCGTAAGCTGGATAGAATTGAAATGGTATATACTAGTCATCATACAAATGGAACTAATGACTTATACCCTAGACTACGAATGGGACCCATCGTTTAGTATCCTAAAAAGAACCTTAGGGGATTTAAACTAAGGTCCTTACAATTAGATCTATACAACTTATACCCCACATGATGAATCAAAAGGGCCAAGTCATACTAGTAACAAAATGTTCACCATGCTACACTGACTTAGGTACGAGTTTAATATATGAATCGCATGCTGGCTTACGACTCGCGTGCTGGCTTATGACTCATGGGTTGAGTCATATGTCGTCTAGAGACTATAAAATATATGGGGTATTACACATATAATAAGATAAATCAAGAATAATTTAAAGACATTAAATAAAGTCTCTAATTATAATACAACAACCTCAACCAAATATCCAACCGGTTTCAACCCTAATGTCAATACCAATACAAAGTCTAACACAAATACCAACACCGTCCATGTAACTCCCCGAAGTTTTTCTTAGCTAAATTTTATCCCTAAAATATCAAGCATTGGCTTCTAGAATGATTGATACTTTTTCCCAGTGGAATCCCTTATATTTCAACTTTTCATTTCGTAGATGATTGAATATGTTTTTCATCGACATAAGATGTGTCCAAAATAGACTCTCGGTGAAGGAGTTATGGTTAATTTAAGTCCTAATCGTAAAACACCGTCATTCCTGTCCTTGGCGCATTGCGGAGAGGGTGTAAATGAAGATGGTCATTTTCCAATGGGACTCCGCGATGGTGGCGCATTGCGGAGTTGGCCAAATTCCCATTCGTCAATTTCCAGTGAGCCACCGAGATAGTGGTGCGTCGCGGTGGCCCATGAAATCGGGCTCTCAGTTATATTTTTATACCAGACTCATTAAGGGTATAATAGGTAATTTCCCATACCCTTATCAGTCCAAACATGAGATTTTATCCCCCCAATTGAGAATATTACTCATACATTCACAAAAAATATTCAAGAACACTCTCTAGGGTTCCATATTGATAATCCAAATAAATTAAGATTCAATTGTGGGTTTTCAAAACAAATTAAAGATTTGGAATCCCCAAGCCATGGGCATCAAGAAGCATCCTTTAAATTTCTAAATAGAGGTACATAGGGTTTATCCTAAAAAAATTACATGGGCTTAAAACCATTAGAGCATAGTTTTTAGATTTTTATGCATGAATTTCAAAGAGATTTTGGAATCTATGTTCTAAATTGTGTATTCTGAATGGTTTAATGTTACTATTGTTTTTACCTTGTGGTCCTATCCCCTAAATTGATTTATATGTATATCTATATGTATGGAATTTGAGATTTAAGATCGTTAAGAGCATAAATTATGAACTCCCTCTCATGTATTGAATTAAATATTATGGTTGTGTGATTTGAAAGATGTTTTTGCAATATTATAGCATTTGAGCATGCTTTGAAATTATTGAGAGGGTGTTTCTTGATATAAATGTGTTCTTGTATTTAAGAAAAAGAATTGCATGTGAATTGAGAACTTTGACATGACCACCTTGTACTGTACTACTGAAATGATTGACAAAGATGAGTTTCTGTGCCATATAATTGTCTTCACACTAGAAACGCCTGTCACCCGATGGCTTTGGGTAGGGAGCACTAGTTGTAGAGTAAGACCTAGAATTGACCCATTTCTTGTTGGGCCGCTTCCCACCAACCCTGCCACTTTGTTGTTGACTACTACCCTACTCAGAAAATCTGAACTTCTTACTCTATCTCTCTCTAATTTATGCCTGCTTATTCTTCTCTTTCTTAACCTGCTAGATGTACACAACTAACCTGGAAATGCCCATGTCCTTATTCAATAGAGCAGCCTTACTCTCCAAAATCAGGTCTCAAGATAACCCGAGAGCAAAATTCTTTATTCTATCCCTTATGCTAGAAACAAACTCTAGAGCATCCCGAGATAACTGGTGAAACATGAAGGCATACTCTCTAACTGACATTTTGCCTAGCTTCAGGTTAACAAACTCCTCTGCCTTTTTTTCTTTCAACTCCTAAGGAAAAAAGCGGTCTATAAAAGAACTAGAAAAATCATCCCATAGGGTTAACTCAGCATTGTCACACCTTGACTGCTCACCACGTTAGTAGCACGCATAACACGGAAGATTTTTTTCACATAATCCATAAAATCTTGAGGGTCCTCCTCCACCATAACACCAGTGAACACAAGAGGATTCTACCTCATGAACTGGCCAACCCTTGTGGCCTCAGAAGATAGAGTAACAGAAGCACCACGCTAGGCCTCAGAATTTACCAACTATGACAACATATGAATAGACTGATGAAACTCAACATTTGTCACATCAACCTGAGAAGCTTGAGAAAAGTATGAGGGAACCAGATGAACTCTAGGAGGACAATCAAGTACTGGACCACTAGATCCAGACTGGACACCATAAGTAAAATGGGCTTCATAAACGTTATCCTCAGGTATGACAAAAAAGTTTTTGTGAGATTCAGATCGCTGAGGAGGCATGATGTAAGAATTGAACAAGCAGGAATTAGAGAAGATTGCAGGACCTTAGACTCTACAATTTGAAGATAGAACACAAGAAATAGAAATATTCCTAAATGTCTTATAGCCTCTCCCTTGTGAGTGTGGGGTACTACACATCCTTAAAAGAGACTTTACTCAACATTACTTTGTCAGACACCCAATTAAACATAAACCTAAGGCTCTAATATCAATCTAACATGACTTTAATTAGGGCCTAGTCGTGTGGAGCATCTCTATTCCAATGAAGATTTGAGACCACACTTGATACCCCACCATAACCACCCTGAACCTTATGTCAGATGAATTCCAAACATATAAAAAGATAAATCAAAAATAATTCAAAGACATTAAATAAAGTCTATAATCATAATCCAACAACCTCAATCAAATATCAAATCAGTTATAATCCCAATGCCAATACAAATACAAAGGAGGTCACCAAAATACCAATACCGCTCATGCCCATAGGAGTTTGACAAAGCCTCTATCCAGAATCAATAACATTCGATCAAGACATGCCCCTAACCATAAGCAAAACTAAACCAAGGAAATAACAAAATAAAATAATTCCAATCATGAAGCAATGTTAGTATGGTCGATTCTTGCATCGCGTTAAGATACTACGTCTGAACACGATTAGTGAAGTCAATACTAGAATGTACTCAGGGATAAAGATAAAATAGTGCCATCATTCAAAACCAAAGAAAATAACCATATGTAATCACATAGATATATATACATATAGCTTTTTGGGAAAAGGAACCGGGTTTAGTATATATTTAAAACCTTAACATGGGATGTGTAGCATTGTTGTCCTAAAATAACCTACGAGCTATATGGGTTAATCTCCCCCTAATGAAAAGGACCTAGTACGTGTTAGCTGCATGGAATAAAGAAAAAAACCTGAGATGACAAGTATATCTACAAAAATATAAGTATGACATCATGCATATGGTTATCATGACAAAACCTCACATCCGCAAACATGTTTCCAGTATTGGTCTCCCAGGACCTCCACCTTCCATGGCTACACTAACAAAACCCTCTTTAATCCCATATTAAAACGAATTACACAATGCAACCATTTACCAAGGAGTCATTTTGTTTATGAATTAATCGTTGATATCGTTATACAAAAATTAGATATTGCAAGTCTACCATCTTATGAAATACCAAAATCATTAAACCAAGTTGACTTCCAATTTCCAATTAAACAAAAACCATGGCCATCAAGTCCTTTCCAAGCTATTTAAAACAAACCAAACCAATTTAGGTTTCATTACCTCGTCTGTAATGCAAGGATTTAAATAATAGTTAAACTATTTGACAAAACCATTCTCATTGACATTTGAAGAAACATATCTTTCATAACCATAATATTGTAATTTGCAGAAATACAAAGTACCTCTACATCTATTTACCATAACCATGAATTATACAATGTCAAAATCATAGTAAAAGCATGAAATAGACATCATAGTGTACATCGCTATAGCGTGCAAAGTCCTATAGCATGCACAGTCCTATCCTCAATCTTGACATCGCCTTGTGCATGTGCAATTGGCCTTTGCTTTGCCCGAGTAGGGCAACCTTCAATCCTTGTTCTTTGTGTCAAGCGTCTTCCTTATTCATGCCCTCTTATCTCCTATGGAATAGCCAAACATAGCCCATGCAACTTCCAAATCACAGTGTTGCCCCCCAACTACACGTCTAGGTCAACAGACCCTTGCTCGATTGGTTGAACCTTGACCAAGATCACAGGTTAGCTCACGAGTCTCTTGGGGAGAGTATCTCAATTGATCTATTAGCTTGGAGACATCCTTCCATCATTTAGACAACCCATGGGGTTTGTCAGTTCATATAGCCAACCTCTATCCTTGTCGGGGAGCCCAATGCTAGTCCACCCGACCCTGTGTTGCCCATAGGGTTCCTAAACCCTATGAGTACCTTGCGCATACCTTTGGCATGCCAAGGTAGGCCGTCGAGGTTGTCCCTCAAGGCAACACACTTGGGGTGGCCATCTATCGACACACTCGGGGGAAGCTGGTAGGCTGTCACCATGTATAGCCCCCTTATATATGCTTAAAATAAATAATCCCAATGTCTGGCACTAGACATAATTCTACTCAAGAATCATACTGGGGCTTAGACTATCCATCTAACCTCCAAATTGGGTGTCATTTGTTCCTACTCCTTTCTATTGACTTCCTTCACACCTCCATGAATTTTCTCCCCATTCCTATACACGTGGAATGAGTTATGCCCTTCGGACCAATCAGCAAATTATGACAATGCCATTGGACTTTGGCCAAGTCAATCCCCTATCTAAATGGACTCCAAATGATCCCAAATTTGGTAAGCATACATAAAGTACCCTTAATATCAACGCTCTAAACCAGAATCCTTATATTCCACTTGTAGCTCAAAATGGTACGGCACTAACATCGAATACCGCACACAATCCTCACCATGCCTCCGCCCCCTTGGGCTCACACCAAGCCCTCTCTAAATCACCTTGGAACTCTTAGTACATGTCATGTAACATATATATATGTATATGTATATATTTGTTGCCTCATGTTATTCCCCTTTTTCTCATCTTCGACTTCAGCATATTCCCTCAGTACATGCCGCCTGCATAGCAGATAATGTTGTGTCCTAGTTGGAACGCACAATCCTGGCGGATGACAGGCCCCAAAACTTTGAGGTGTCACACCCTCACACACCTAAAGTAGTCATTTTCCTCAATGAAATATAACACTGATGACAACCTGAAGTCTAAAACCTTGGGGATTTATATCGCGGCCCCCAAATCCTTGTGTGTGGGAACTTTTACAAGCTCCTTCTTAAAAATGGAGTCAAGCCCCTTGCCCTTCTCCCCAAAGTTTTATCTAAGAGTGCACTCCGCACTTCTTCTAGGATGGTGTCTCCATACCTGCACCCTCTGGTGACTAACTTTATGGTGTCCTTAAGTCATATCCGCACGATGCTCCTTACGGCCTTCATCTTGTCTGGGAATCTATTTCCACCCTGGCGATCCTACTTGACCATCCATACCTGGCATGTCTAGCCCTTCGATCCTTTGCCTCCAGTAGACAACTATCTTCCCTCTTGGACTTTTACCTTTTCAGCACAATAGAGTGATATGGGACAAACAAGACGAACACGAAACAGCCACAAAATAGTCCAATACACCCTGCAAAATAGTCCACAAATCACAACAAATCATGGACCAAATGGAGACCTCACTCGGATTTGACAAATATAATGAGAACGTAAGAAACAAAGGTTTATTTGACACACAAAATAGTCACAAAACACAAAAAAAATGTGAGGAACAATATGACAACAAAATCAACAAGATTCGGATTCCACAATAACAAGATAAAAGAACCCTAACAATGAGAAAGGACACTAAGACAAATGAATAGCAACATCAAGTTCTTACTTGGACCAAGAAGAGCTCATGAACCTCAAGACCTAAGTTTCCAAGAAAATAAACAACAAAAGTGATTCCACCTTCTTAGTATTACCTATTTCCAAGTTTTTGATTTGCCTCAACAAAAGAGAACTTTGTCTTTCCCTATTATACAATATTCATAGAGTATAAATAGAATATTTTAGGTCTTTTTCACATTAGTTGTTCATTCATTTAAGACTTCAAACATGAAACAACTTTAGTTGTAGGGCTTGCAATAGACACCATACGAAATGAGGGCAACAAGTATGGATATCACTTATGTTGCAATATTGGCTTAAGATGTTGGTGTTTAGAGGAGGTAAAGTTCCTCCTGTGTCAATGTAGGAGTTAGGTTAACCGTTGTGTGTAGTGTTAAGGATCCAAGATTACCATATTCTTGGATTCCTAAGATTATACCGACCAAGGTCTAACTATCTATCCATTTTGTTTATGTTGTAATCATTTGTTTGTGTTCTTCGAATTCAAATACGTGACTTATTATTCTTGTTCCATTGTTGTTGTTCTTCATCTTTTTATTGTTAACATAGTTTTTTGTTATTTATTTTTAGGTGATAAACACATCAATACATTATGTTTTTGCTGTTGTTTGTTGAATTCGAGTGTGGTCTTCAAAAAGGTCCTCTGATCTTTGATCTTGTGGACTGATTTTGAAGTGTGTTTTGTGTTGTCCTAATAATTCTTCTATCATTTATCCCTTGATGTGGAATTTTTGCCAACTATGCCCTCATGGTCCTTATCTCCTTTTCTTGAGCGACGTTACTCATGGTAGCCTAAATTATGAACTTTGTCCCAATCATCATGCACAACAGCCTTTGGAAACCCATGCTTCACCATGGTACCTTGTGGCATCTGTGCACTCTACACCCATAGGCACCTTGCACTCTCTTGGGATATACCTTTAGCATGTACTTCTTATCTCAAAGTGTCAGCATCTATACACTACTTTGTGAATTAGAAACTTTATTCAAAACTCTCTCTTTCCCTTCGCAGTCCTTCGACGTTCAGGGTACCCTCGTACCTATATCCTATGGTGAGAAATCCCTTGGTTCACCCATCTACGACCTCCAACCCCCTCTTCTACTCTTGGAAAGAACCCATCCTCGAACTTAGAACCCAATTCATTTTTCAGTGCTTTAGCTAATCCCACTTTGACGACTTTCCTTACCCATAGTACTTTGGGACAACACCTCTCCATGAAATTGTTTGGTTTATGCATGCCGCTCACACACTTGATGTCTTTACCTCCACCTGACTTTAATGTCCATCTTCCCATAAAGAAGCCTGCACTCAGGTCCTTTTTTACATTGTCGCAGCCCAATGGTCCGCTTGGTGCTAGCCTCGTTCTTTCCTTGAATATCACTCTCTCTAAATGCAATCCTTGCTTGCCCATGCCATAGGCTTCACTACCCACTCATCCTGTATGGCTCTCTTTTGTAAGGACTCTTCTACCACTCCTCACAACCCATTCGGTGGCTAGGTTTAGGGACTCTCCTGCCACTCTTCGCAGCCTATTAGGTAGCTAGGTTTTGTTTCGACCTTGAGTCTGACTTCCTTAGATGGACCCTTTCACATGCCTTCCAGCAAAGTTCAAGTCCAACCTTCATGGTGGAAACTTAACTTGATGCCTTAATTGTATCCATGGAAAGACCTAAGAATGATTAAGCCCAATGTTTATAGTCTATGGCTTCAACTCTCTTGGAACATGGTTGCACGACCTGGCAAACATAGCTTATCCTAGTGACCACCCGACTTATCGGCATATCCCTTTCCTCTCAGCCTAGACTCTTTTATAGCTGGCAACCCTGGCTCTTTGCTTTGTACGAACAAACTATTTGACTGACAAGCTTCTGATGCACTTCACTAACCTTGCTTGATGTCCTCATAAGGTCCATGCTCTCTTCTAACCATAGTTTCCAACATATAGCTAATAGAGTTTCTAATGATTGTCTAACTTTATGGTTCCACTCAAACAGCATCGCATGATGACCACATTTGTTGGCCCAATGTGCCTCCATAGAATCCCTTTTCATATGGTACCCATTGATTTAAAGTCATGCCTTGAAGGTTTCTCAATCACTCTCAGATGCTTTGAAGATGAAGCAACCCACAAAGATGAAGGCGAAATCAACGGATATGACATGGCGTGATTCTTAAATGATGGGCCTTAGTTGACATAGCTAACTCAAGTGTCTCAACATACAACCAATTCCCCTCACAAGGTACCATTGTCTCAAATGATTTTCATGAGCACGAAGAATGAAAATCTATGCTTTGATGTGATCGTTGCAATGACATTCACAATCTACTCTAAATTCTATGCTCTGATACCATTTGCATAGCAAGTGGTCTTACTTTGATACCACTTGTCACGAGCGTATTTTTCACTGTGTCAGCGGAACATAATTTTGCCCGTGCAGTACCAATAGTTCCCCTAACTATGGGCCAGCCTTCCTCATTTCTCAGGTTTTTATCACGATCCTGTGCCTGTGGGAAGCTCATCTCAGAGGTTTGCTTTCTTTGATGCCGCTCTATCAGTATGTCGGCTACCATGACCAACGTATAAGCAACTCTTGTGGAACACTATTAATCCTTGGATCTTGTTGATATGCGCTCCTAGAGATGGCTATAGATATACTCGTCCCTCGCCTGAACCTAGGCATCGCTATATCATGCACAGTCCTATCCTCAAGCTTAACATCGCCTTGTGCATGTTCACTTGACCTTTGCTTCGCCTGAATAGGGCAACCTTCAATCCTTGGCCTTTGTCTCAAGCGTCTTCCTTAGTCATGCCCTCTTATTCTTATGTCATAGCCAAACATAGCCCACACAACTTGCATCAGACTTCCATAATACAGTGTCGCCCTAAAACTACGCGTCTAGGCAAATGGACCCTTGCTCGCTTGGTTGAACCTTGACCAAGCTCATAAGTTAGCTCACGCGTCGTTTAGGGAGGGTATCTCGATTGCTATATCGGGTTGGAGGCATCCTTCCATCATTTAGATAGCCCGAGGGGCTTTTCGATTCATATATCCAACCTTTAGCCTTTTCGGGGCGCCTAACATTAGTCCACCCGACCCTGCGTTATCCATAGGGTTCCCGAGCCCTATGAGTACCTTGCATATTCATTTGGCATGCCAAGGCAGGCCCTTAAGGTTGTCCCTCAAGATAGCACACTTGGGGTGGCCATTTGTCAACACACCCGACGGAGGCTGCTAGGTTATCAAAATGTATAACCCCCTTATATATGCTTAAAATAAATAATCACAAAGTCTAGCACTAGACATCATTCTGCCCGAGAATTATACTGGAGCTTAGACTATCCATCCAACATCTAAATTGGGTGTCGTTTGTTCCTAATCCTTTATATTAACTTCCTTCACACCTCCATAAATTTTCACCCCATTCCCATACACATGAAACGAGTTATGCCCTTTGGACTAATCAGCAAATTACGACAATGCCACTGGACTTTGGCCAAGTCAAGCCCCTATCCAAACGGACTGCAAATGACCCCAAATTTGGTAAGCATACATAAGGTACCCTTAATATTAAAAATATAAACCATAATCATTAGATTCCACTTGTAGCTCAAAATGAAACGGCACTGACATCAAACACCGCACATAATCCTCACTATGCCTCCGTCCCCTTGGGCTCACACCAAACCTCTTCAAATCACCTTGTAAATCTTAGGACATGTTATACAACATCTATAGATGCTTGTTGCCTGATGTTATTCCCCTTTGCCTCATCTTTGACTTAAGAATATTCCCTCAACACATGTTGCCTATATAGCTGACAATGTCGTGGCCTAGTTGGAATGCACATTCCTGGCGGGTGACAGTCTCCAAAACTTTGGGGTGTCACATTATTCTCCATTCAAAGTTTTACATGTATTCCAATAGTCCATTTAGTTACGTCTTTTTCCATTTTCTCTCATGGGAAAAGCACTACTATGGCTATGATCTTTGCCTACCAAATCTTTTACTTCATGGACAAGTAACATGGAGGCTTTTTTATGTCAATACTTCCCACCATCTAGAAATTTGAAGTTGAGGGATGATATTGTTTATTTTTGCCAATATCATGAAGAAACATGGTATGATGCTTGGGGAAGATTCAAGAAAACACTTTTTAAATGCCCCACCCATGAGGTTCTAGAGAAGATGCTTCTCCAAATCATTTATAGAGCATTGGAACAACAAAATAGGATGTATTGTACAATGTATTTGGTGGATTATTCATCAACTTATCATATGGGAGTGTTTTAAAAGTCTTGGACCAGATGGCAATTTGGTGTAAGGGTTGGGATATAAAGGTTGCTGAAGTGGCCATGGGGGTTCCCTCTTCATCTTTTGTGTACTGTGATAAGAAAGAATAAGAGGAAGAGACTGATGCAAAGATGGACAAAGTGATGTCATGACTCAAACACCTACTTGAGCATATGTTAGGTGACCAAATGGAAAGCATTAGTGTGATAAGTGAAATAGAAGTTGAACCATGTAAAGACGTGAAGAAGGAGATGATTGGTGACAAGTTAGGTGTGATGCCTAGAAGATCGGAGGGTTTCCATATTGCCCCTATAATGACAAGAAAGGAATCAAGGTCGGAACCGGTAATATCTGAGCTTGGCACATTGTGAAAGAAGAGAGAAAATTAATAGAGATATTTTGGCATGAACTTTGAGTATTGTTGAGAGGATCGGAGAAATAGTGAATGTGATGCAAAGTGAATTTTCCATGCTCCACAAAATGGTTACATCTCACTCCACCACAATCTAACAACTAGAGGAAAAAGTAAGCCAAATATCAAGGTATCTCATGGAAAAGCAATGTGAAGAAATTCAAAGTAGGGAGGAGACAAAGGCGAAGAGAAAAAGATCCAACAATGAAGAACCAAAGCTAAGTGAGCTATTGATAGGAACACCACTAGTAAACGATCGTCAAATTGTCTCTATACCATCAAATACCATTCACACTCCTTTCCATAAATAGTCCTTGAGAAAGAAAGAGTATGATAAGCTAAAAATGTTTTTTGTAAAATATAGTACCCATTTTATTAATATTCATCTTATCGAGGCATTGCAAGACGTGTCGGTGCATGGTAAATTTATGATAGATTTGGTATCTAAAAAAAGTTGATGGAGGATAAAACCATAGATGTGAGTCACCATTGTAGTGCTATTATGACTAGCGCATTTGTCCAAAAGAAGAAGGAACCCAATGCTTTTACAATCTCATGCACCATTGGCACATTCACTTTTGCTAAGGCATTGTGTGATCTTGGAGCAAGCGTGAATCTTATGCCTTATTCTATATTTCAAAAACTTGGGTTGGGTAATACAAATCCCACAAAAATGAAGATGATCATGGCCTATTGATCCATCAAAAGTCCATGGGAGTCCTCTATGATGTTCTATTAAAATTGAACCGGTTCATCAACCTGGCCGACATTGTTATTTTGGATTGTGCAATGGACATCGAAATTTCTATTATCCTTGGAAAGCTATTTTTATCTGCTAGCAAGGCATTGGTAGATGTGGAGTCCAAGGAAATGAAGTATAGATTAAATGATAAGGAGGAATCCTTCAATGTATTCAAGCCCATAAAATAACCAATGGATCTTCAGGTCATCTCAGTGATTGATATTATTGATGGACAAGTGTCAAACCATGTTGATGTGGGCTTGTTTAATGATCCCTTTTGTTGGGGTGCTATGGAATTGTGAAAGAGATAAATTGGAGGAGTATGATAAAGTGGTAGAATCTTTAACCGAGCTTGGGTTTCATACCAAGGACCCAATTAAATTAGATCTTAATCTAAAAAACTGAGAAAGTCAACCCACAAAACAATCCTTGAACCTCTCGAGATTGAATTGAAGCTCTTGCCACCTTATCTTAAGTATATGTTCTTGGGGGAGGATTATACCTTGTGAATTATTATTACTAGTGACCTAAACTTCTCTCAAGTAGAAGCATTGAAGTTAGTGGTGATAAACTCTATTCAGGCCATTAGTTGCATGATAGTAGATACCATCGAAATAGCCCCTGATTTTTGCTCTCAAAAAATATCGCATACCTAGTGCAGAGCACCAAAGGAGAATAAACCAACCCATGCAAGAGGTAGTAAACAAAGAAATTATAAAGTGGCTCAATGTGGGAGTGATATATCCTATATCCAATAGCACATGGGTGATCCTGGTATAATATGTTCCAAAGAAGGGTGGTATCACAGTAGTCAAAAATAAAAAAAATGTGTCATCTCCATCCGATCGATCACCGAATGGCGTGTGTGTATGGAATACTAAAATATGAATTCATGGATTGAGATGACCTTTTTCCAATGTCCTTCATGGATCAAATACTATACAAGCTTATGGGGAGAGGATGGTATTATTTCCTGGATGGGTACACTTGGTACAATCAAATTTTTATCGCACTAGAGGACCAAGAAAAGACAACTTTTACCTACCCATATGGTATGTTTGCATTCAAGAGAATGCTCTTTGGGTTATGTAATGACCTTCTTTCAGCAATGCATGTTTTTAATATTCTTGGATATGGTTGAGGACTCTATGGAACTGTTTATGGACGACTTATTGGTAGTGGGGAAATATTTTGTGTTATGCCTAAAATATTTGAACAAAGTGCTTGAAAGGTACATAGAAATGAAACTTATCTTGAATTAGGAAAATTGCTACTTTATGGTCAAAGAAGGGATCATACTAGGCCACAAGATATCAGGAAAGGGCATTCAATTCTATCAAGCCAAGGTTGAGGTAATTGTTATGATCCCACCTCCCATTTCTTTAAAATGTGTTTGAAGTTTTCTTTGCCATGTCGTGTTCTATTGACGTTTCATCAAGGATTTTTTCAAGATAGTTCACCCCATGTGTAAACTTCTTGAGAAGGAATCTAAAATCAATATTTATGAGGCATGTTTGAAAGCTTTCAAACATCTTAAGAATTTCTCATTTCATCTGTCATTATTGTATCCTCGAATTGGTCATTATCATTCTAGATAATATGCGACGCAAGTAGTATTGCATTGGGTGTGGTGCTAGGGCAATGCAAGGACAAGATAATTCATCCTATCTACTATGCAAGAAAAAACTTGAATGATGCCCAATGCAACTACAACGTTACCAAGAAAGAATTATTAGCGGTAGTATATGCCTTCAAAAAGTTTTGGGCCTATTTGTTAGGCGTGAGAGTAGTGGTACACACGGATCACTCCATCCTTATGTATCTCATAGCCAAGAAAGAATAAAACCACATTTAATTAGGTGAATTTTTCTATTACAAGAGTTCAACTATAAGGTGAAAGACCGAAAAGGGAATAAAAAACAAGTGGTGGATCATCTCTTTCAACTTGAAGGAAAAAATGAAAAGTAGTGGAAAATAGAAATTGATGATGCTTTCCCCAAAAAATTGATCATGTTCATCAAGGGGAATAAGGCATCATGGTATTCTGACTTTTCAAACTATGTAGCAAGTAGAGTACTCCCCAAAGGATTGAGTTACTATCAAAATAAACAGTGTTTGTTCAATGCTAAGCAATAATTTTGGGATGAACTATTTTTATTTTTGGAATATGACGATGGATTTATTAGGCTATGTGTTGTGGATATTGAAATGAATGATATCTTGGAATTTTGTCACTCTTTGCCTTATGGCGGTCTCCATGGAGGGACCCAAACCACCGCAAAGATTCTACAATTTGGGTTTTATTAGCCTTCAATGCATAAAGATTCCATTGAATGGATTAAATATTGTCACAAATGTCAAATGCATGGGGGAATTTCAAGAAGTCACGAGATGCCCCCCAATCCTAACCTTAAGGTGGAACTCTTTAATGTATGAGTAATTGATTTCATGGGTCCTTTTGTGAGTTCATTCAGGAATAAATACATTTTGGTGGCAATCGATTATGTCTCAAAATGGGTGGAAGCCATAACACTCATTACTAATGGAAGTAAATGTGTCAGCTTATTTCTAAAAAATCACATTTTCACAAGGTTCGACACCTCTCAGGCCATCATTGTAATGGTGGCTCACAGTTTTAAAATCGGGTGTTTAGTGTGCCACTTGACAAGTATGTGGTAAAACAAAAGGTTGTCACTCTATATCATCCCCAAATGAGCGGACAAGTATAGGGTTTGAATCGAGAAATTAAGGCTATACTCAAAACTTTGGTAAATATGGGTTGCACAAATTAGGTAAGGCAACTTGATGAAGCACTTTGGGCCTATAGAACGGCCTACAAAACCCTAATAGGAATGTTTCCCTATCAATAGGTGTTTAGAAAAGCATGCCATTTACCCGTCGAGCTTGAAAACAAGGTTTTGTAGGCATTGAAGAAGTTAATTATAAATTAGGGAGAAGCATCTCTGGATCGGTTGATGCAACTCCAGGAGATGAAGGAATTCCTCTTAAAAGCGTATGAGAGTTTGGCAATTGAATAAGGAGAAAATAAATAATGGCATGATTCTTGGATATTATGGCAAGAATTCCATGTTTGAGAGAATGCAATCCTCTTCAATTCCTATTGAAACTCTTCATGGGAAAGATCCTCTCAAAGTAGTAAAGACTACTTCTGATTTCTAAAACCCGAGTGGTTCCATTGAATTGGAAGATAATGAAGAAAAAAATCCATAGTAAACGGTCAAAGGGTGAGACTTTACAATGAGAGAAAATCCATGGCATCCAAGGTGCAATGTATTAAATTCAAAGATGTTATGTGCCGCGATGTTAAATTAGGCGCTTAATAGGAGGCAAACCATTTTTTAAATTATCTTATGTTTGTTTTTATGCTTTGTAGGTCTTTTAGAATAAGTAGTATGCCCAGAAAAATAGGGGAAAATAGAGCTGGAAAACTGGCAGCTACGCAAGAAATCAAAAACAGAGAAAAAATAGAGGAATTTAGTCTCAGTTACTCAATCGTCGTCTGCAGACTGCAATATCCTCAACGTGATCAAGGATATGTTAAAGTGATCACGGCATCTGATTCCTACACCCCTTGTTGTATCTGAAAGCCTTTTTCATCCCTTTTACTTCTTAAATTTACTTCAGTAAGGACACTTCTACTCTTTGAGTTGGGGGTGTAGTGAGACATAGGTGCAGGGGAATTCTTAGTATCCGTAGTATAAATGTCAAGAATGCAAGGAAAGTCAGACTACCTATGGCATTGTATTTTGTTAAATTAGGATAAAGTTATGCACCATTAGCGATGTTTGACTAACAAAATGGTTGGTTTGCCTGTTTTGAGCCGATATGTTAGACTAAGGCTTTGGTTGTAGCCATAGTTTAGCAAGTTGCGCGTGGCGCTAATGTAAAATGAGCAATTCCCTCCATCTATATTTTAAGAAATAAGGGCATGAACGTGAGCAACGTTTTAACAAATATCTTTCTCTATTAGTGGCTTTATAAATTTGTCACTTGTGAATAGAAATAAATACTCCAAATTGTCTCAAATGGGAGGGGCATTCATTCCTCCTTGACAAATTTTTCATGTCATGTGTGGTGAGCTATGTGCATTTATCATTTTTATACTTGTGTTATCTAGAACTTGCCATGTTAGTCCTTTAAAGATAATTTTTTTTGTATTTAGTTGGAGAAATGATCTTAGGCCACCTTTCTGACTTTGGAACCCACTCTAGCCTAAATCCTACCCGTGCATTATTGTAATCCCTAGTTGCCCACTTTGAGCCTCTGGACCTTTCTTTGGCAAAAACTTTACAAGTCGTGACCCATTATTTTTATCCCCATTTTGAACTACACCCTACTTCAACTTGAAATGCAACTTGAGGCTAAAAATCCAAAGTTGGGGGTGGTGAAAGTTGATGGAAGGAAGTTTGGAGCCACAAAGTGTTAGTAAAATGTTGAATTTGCCTAAGTATTGAAAATAAAGTAATAGAAAAAGAAAGGATCAAATAGAGAAATGAATTGCATAAAAATGGCAAAAAAAAGAAATATAAAGGAAAACGGGTGAACAAAGGAAACAAAAAGTGGGCATGATAAGAAAAGAGAAAAGAGGGAATAGTGGTCCCAAGTCAAAAAAGGAAATGAAAAGTGTGATGTAAGCGTTCAAGTAAGGGTATAGTCATGTTGGTCCCAAATGACATCCTACCCTAACCCAATCCTACGTTAGAATCTTAGAAATCCCTTTGAGTTCTCCAACCACTTACTCTCTTTATAGTGACAAATGAAAATAGGGGAAAGCCTATGGTATGACACTTGATGCATAGAGATCTCTTTTATGAGTGAGAGAGCTCTTACACTTAAATTTTCTTGTTGTTTATTTTGTAGCTTGGTGTGTGAAATTTTCTTTCTTGTGAGGATTGGCATGTGAAACAAGTTGAGGTGGCTGATTTTGTCTCCTCCCAAGCATAGAGGCAAATGGAGTGTAGCTTAATTGTAGCCAAAAGAAAGCCATTTTTGGAATATTGATTTTTTTGTCTGGTTGCTCTTTAAAGTTTTATGCATCCTTATATATTATAATTTTTTTATGATAAGGAGTGTAGTGAAACTAGCTAAGCACTTGTGCAATGATGTGACTTGTGGTAATGATCATATTCATAGTCATTATGAGCTTTAAGACAGGAAGTTTGGGAATTAATGTTTAATATCTCATGACTTGAGGTAGTGTTGCCTAAGGACAAGAAAAAAATTTAAATTGGGGGTATTGATGAATGGTGCTTTTACCACTCATTCTCACTCATTATGTGTATACTTTATCTTGTTTTGAAGAAATCTATGAGACATAACTGTGATTATTTTCACTAAATCTCCACTCCTTGCAGGTATAGAATTAAGGAGATGAGAAGATATAGATTAGGGCTTGAAATGATAAAAGGAATCAAGAAAATATTGTTAATGACTCAGAGCAGAAGTGGCCTCAGTTACCGTAGTCGCAGTCTGAACACTAATCGCAGCCAATTAATTAGGGAGCATATCTTTCCTCATGTAATGTGATTGCAATTAGAATAATGTGATCGTTGTCTGTCAAATCTGCCAACATACCACGATCACTCTGTCATAGCCGCGACCTTGGTTGTGCGATCACAGTAGAAGCTCCGTTACTGTGGCACAATGGAATAAATGGGTAAAGGGCATTGTAGTTAATCTGTACAGCTGAATCAAAGACTTAAATTGAGGATTCAAAAAACTTTAAAGGAGGGAGAGGAAAACCCTAGAAAGGAGTAGTGAAAAATTAATTGTTCATAGTTATTGTAATTATTATTCAAAGAGGAAATTAGTGAAATTATAGTGTAGAATTGAAGATTATTTTACCCTCTATTATCATGAGCACCATGGATTAAATATCTGGTAAAAGCCTTTTCTCCTATGTCATGAGTAGCTAACTTCTTTAGCCTTGGGATTATGTTGAACTAAAGTGTAATTGTGTGTAGTTGTTGTTGTGTTTGCATGATTTTTAGTTGTTGAGTATGGAATCCACCATTTTTTGGGTTAGTGAGTTGGAATTTGATAGGTGAGAACCTCAATTCTTTAAATGGGTTTGATGGGTGAAAACCTCTAACTCTAGAAACCCTTCATCATCCTTGAAAGAAGGATGAAGGTGAATATATGGTAACCCATAACATCCTTGAAAAAGGGTTATAAGGGGACAAGGTAATGGTGGATAGTTAATTCTATGGTTTACTACCTTTTACAATCTTTGAAATAGGTGTGATTAGAATGTAAGCCATTTCAAGAGCATCATCCTAAAAAGAGGGATTCTTGATTGAGGTTTTAGGTAATTATAACTTTTATACTTGTAAGGTACTCGAAATAGTCAATTGGTGAAATCATTGTGATTTTATTGGAAGATTTTCCATAACAACTATAGACCTATCCTATCCTTTACTTAACAACTAAGTTTCATGGTAAACCATCAACAACACATATGTTTTATTATTGGGTAGACATAATCCAAAGATCTCTTAAAATCTTGATTTCAACTCAATAGTATTACATTGGTGTATTGTAGTCCAAACTCGTTTCAAACCTACCTCAAATTAAATCCCCATATTTTATCTTACATGTCGTGTTTATTGACATTCTGGTTTCCCTTCTTATGATTAGAGCACCAATAAGACTCAAAATTTATAATTTGCTCCTTCTGGATTTGACCCAAACTGTAGTTGGGTTATTGACAACGAATGTCTCACCCCTTAAATATGGGAGTGAGTTGAGCATTATCAAGGATATAGGACATTCTTAGGAGTTCTTCACTTCTTTCACTCATCTTGTTCTATTATTATTATTTGGTTTCTAAATAATTTTCTAGGTTTCACTCTTTCTCAAATGGATAGGACACGTGCGATCGCTATACGAGATGATAATCCTGATGCCGAGACTTGGGATCCTTCCACTGTTCGTTGATGACCTAGAGGTCCTGAATAGACTAGAGATATTTTCTTCACTAAGGTTTAGGATAGAGGGCCTTCACCAGACCCTATTTTTCTCTCAGCTAGATATTTTTTGCCCAAGTCAGTGATTGACAAGGGACTAGCCCAGGCTCATCCATGCCTTATTTCTTCTTGAATTCCTAGGGATTCAATAGTTAATATTTTAGGATAAGTTAGTGGTGCACCATCTAATGATAGTAGTGCACCATTTAATGATACATAGTGTATGGATCACATTCGTATTGAAACTTGGGCGCAACCTGTCACTACAACACATAGTGTTGAGGTCCTTTTTATACCAGGGGTTTCTTAATCGGTAATTGCCCAACCTGCGATGTCTGTTTTGAAGAAAAAAATATTGGGTAGATTCTTGAGATTAGGTCTGCCTAGGTTTTCTGGTACACCAGGCCAGGTCGCGTATAATTTCTTGATTTCTTGTGAGGATAGGCTTTGTAATTATGAACTAGTTAAGACTCATGGTTTGGATTAAACTAATTTTAAGGCTTGGTAGCTCAACATTGATAGAGAGGTCATATTTATTCTAGGCCAACTGTATCTCCCCAGTTGACATGGACTAAGTTCTCCTATATATGTTAAGAGATGTATATGCCTCACAATCTTAGGGATGGTTTGAGAGATCAGTTAGAGAGTTGGAGTAGGGATAAATGAATGTTTTAGAGTATGAGGATCGATTTTATGAGTTTTCTAGGCATGTTACTTCTATTTTGACTACTGTGCATGAGAGGGTTCATTGAATTGTTGAGGGTTTTAGACTTCCTCTTTGCATGCCTATATAGATTTTAGTGACTATGGGTAGGTATTTTGCTAAGTTTTTTTTTTATCATTCTCAGGTTATGGATGATATGCATTGTGAGTCCTAAGAGGGTAGTTATAAGAAGCCACGGTATTATGGTAGATTCAGTGGGAGCCATAGAAGTTGACGGTTCAACGAATGTGGTTCTCGAGGTAGGTACCCTCTATGTAATCCATATCAACATGATTAAACTAGTAAGCCCATTCATGCCACACTTCAGATCACCAGTGGAGGCTAGGCTAGTTACAGTGATCACCCTAGATAGGGTAGTGGTTAGCTTTTGAGGGGTTTGTGACACGACTCGAATCAGGGCCTAGTTCGAGTTGGGATAGCCAAAATAGGGACAGTCATTTTTGGCAACTCATTTCATATCTTGAAGAAAGAGTAGGCTAAGTAATGTAGCCCTACTGATTTAAGGCCTTCACCCAATCCCGAATGCAAATTTTTTTGGGTCGAGTGCCTCAAGACCAACCAGGACCGTAGACCACCCCCACTACCCAGTCATAACCGTCCTACACCAAGTATTGAGTAAATTATGATTTTATATAACATACCAAAATGGAACAATAATAAATCAAATACAGTTAAATGGAGTCATCCCAAATAGCAACACCAATGCCAAGGCTGACACCAATAACACCGCCCGTACTAACCCAAAGTAGTCTCACAAAGCTTTTAACCAAAGTAAAAACAATATTTGGTCGGGACATTCCTCCGACCATCGAAAAAACCAATGTGTAAGAAATAACGAAAGTATGTAGAGAAGACCATAACAAGAAATTAAGCCTTTCAAAGTATAAAAGTTCACCACTTCAATCAAACACTAAATTTTCCCCAAATCCAATCACTGAGAAGGAGGAGTAGTGCGGCCAATTTCTGCATCGCATGGGGATACAACGTTCAAATATGGGTTGGGGAGTTCATGCTAGCATGTTATCAGGAGTAAGGAGAAAATAATGCCAATATTTGAAACCAAGTAAATCTACATATACAATCACATATTTATAGACTATGCAGGGAAAGGGAACCAGGTTTATCATGCATTTAAGACTTTAACCTAGGTTTTTGAAGCTTAACCATCCTAAAAACACTCAGAGGCTATATGTGTCCTATGTTACCCCTAAACAGGACCTAGTGCATGTAGTCGCATAAACCAGAGATATCATAAGGGTCGGGGATTACCATGAACACTTCACCCATCGTGATACGTATATTCAAGTATAACTTAGGTGATTATCGTGTACCCACAAGATTATGGTCACCATGTCCAACCCTCATGTCGGCAAACATGAGTTTCCAGTGTCTATCCTTTGGAGTTACACCTTCACGATTAGCTATCACAACCTGCCATTATTGAAAAGTAAAGCCTTTAGCACATAACCAAACCACCAATTCCAGAGTTAATTACCAAGGTTTTATGTAGTGGTATGATCATACCGACTATAGTTTGCAAGCAATGTCATTAGCCAATACTTAGGGAATTCCCATATACCTTGTAGTTTCCATTATTAAAATAAATTGGGGGATTCCCATGTACCCCACAAGGTTTTTCATTAAAACCAAAGCCATGGCCACCAAGGCCTTACCATTTAACAATTTAAACTATCCAAACATACTTTAAGTTCCATTACCAATATATGCAATACAAGGTTTTCAATAAAGTCTAACTACGTAACAAAATCATTCATATAGGCATTTTATCAGACATGTTAAGGACATATAGTTTCTAAAACCAAAACTAAATACCAATTGACCATTCCCATACAACCACAATTTTCTAATCATTATAACATAAGAAACCATAAATAAAACATGGAAAAACAATATTCATCAGTCAACAACTAAAAGCCCTAACATATAATTCAAAACCAAACAATACCCACAATTGAATCATGAAAACCATTCATCAAAACATTAATTTAGTTGAAATAACAATGAGGGTGGAGTAACATACCTTAGATACCAATGAGTACGGGGAGAAACCACCCTTGAGAGCCTTAATTGATCACCTTGAAAGAAACCCTAGCCTCTTTTTAACCCATGATCTTGAGAGATTTGAGAGTTTTTCTAGTGTTTTTATTTAGAATAATAGGATAAATGATATCCTAAAAGTTTTTTAAGACATGGGTTCAAAAGTGGTTAAGAGGAGAAATATCCAGAATACCCCCAACTTAAATAGTACAAATTCCCGTAGGAGGTTAAGACTACATCCCCCAAAATGTACCCTAACATATGAGTGAAACCTACCACTCCTACTATAGGCACTAACTTTGACTCCAACATTGACCAACATACAACCACAAAGGCCAACTTGTACCCAAGCATATGATAAGTACCCTAGAACCGTACCTTAGGCAGAATAGAATTATCTAGGCGACACATAGGACATCATACGGTTGACACTATGACTAGTATGATGTCCATTTGTACATTGAATAGAAAACACCAAAACCTCACTAATTAACGTAAGAGTTGAGGGCCCTAAACTTCTCCCTATCATATGATAAGTACCCCCAATCGTATGATGTCCAGAAGCTCAAACTCAAGAAATTTTCTAAGGATCAAAACGCAGGGTGTTTTAATTTCCCCACACTTGGATTAGTTGTCCCTAAATAATGGAACAAATAGTAATAGCACCCCAAAGTAGGGCCTTGTCATAATAGACACCTCAAGTCCAATAAGTACCAGAGGTCACCCCGTTATTCATTTCAACAAACCAACAACCATAATATAACAAAGATAATAACCAATTCCAAATCCATACCATAACATAACCTAACCAAGTCCATAATTTGTCTATACAATGCATCTAAAAATAAACCAAAAATATCCGATCGGGACATACCCCCGAGCATAGCCAAAACTCAAGTCTAAAAAATAACAAAAGTATGTAGAGAAGACCATAATATTAAATGGAGCCTTTAGAAGTATTGAAGTTCATCACTTCCATACAACACCAACCTATTCTTGAATCTAATAACTGAGTAGGAGGACTAGTATGGCCATTACCTGCATTACGTGGAGATACAACTCCTGAAGATGGATTAGCAGGTGAATGCTAGCTTGTACTCAGGAGTAAGGATAAAATAATTCCAACATTTAAAACCAAGTAAATAACCATGTGCAATCACATAAATATATATAGACCATCCTAAGAAAATGAATTAGGTTTAGAATGCATATAAAACTTTAACCTGGGTGTGTGTATCTTAATCGTCCTAAAACCACCACAGGCTATCTTGGTCTAGTGTTTACACCTTAAACAGGCCCCAGTATATGTAGCTCCATGAACTGAAGCTATAATATGGGTTGAGGATTCCCATGTACCTTTCACCCACCATGATACAAATATACAAATATAACTTAGGGGGTTTTTGTGTACCCCACAAGTGTATGGTCACTATGATCAACCCTCATGTTGGCAAACATGAGTTTCCAGTGTTTGTCCTTATGACTAACACCTTTAAAGTTATATATCACCACCAATGATTATTGCTCGATTAAAACCTTTAGTACATAACCTAACCACCAATTCCAAAGTTAATTACCAAGGTATTATATAGTTGTATTGTCATACCAACTATACCTTTCAAGTACTGTCATTAGCCAATACTTAAGGTATTCCTATGTACCCTATAGTTTCCATTATTAAAATAACTTAAAGGATTCTCGTGTACCCCATAAGGTTTTTCTTTAAAATAAAATCCATAGCCACCAAGGCCTTACTATTTAACAATTTAAACCATCCAAACCAACTTCAATTTTATTACAAATTTAGGAAATGCAAGGTTTTAAATAAAAGTCTAACTCGGTAAAAAAAATCATTCTTATAGGCATTTTATCAAATATATTTAGGGCAGATAGTTTCCAAAACCAAAACCAAGTACCAATTGACCATTACCATGCAACCAAAAGTTTAAACCGTCATTATAACATGAAAAACCATAAATAAAATATGGTAAAACAATATTCATACATTAACAACCAAAACTACCAATATATAATTGAACAACAAATAATATCCATAATTCAATCATGAAATCCATTCATTAAAACATGAATTTTGTTGAACTGACTATGAGAGAGAAGTAATATGCCTTAGATAACCAAGATTATGGATATAAACCACCCTTGAGAGCCTTAATTAACCATTTTAAAAAGAACCCTAACCTCTTCTTAACCTATGATCTTGAGAGAGATTTGAGAGTGTTTCTAGTATTTTGATTTAGAATAATAGGGTAAATGATGTCCCAAAAGTCTTTTAAGTATAGGGTCATATGGTGTTAAGATGTGAAATGTCTAGAATTCCCCCAACTTAAACTGTACAAATTCCCATAGGAGGGTATGACTACACCCCTCCAAAATTATACCTTAACATATGACTGGTACCTACCACTCATACCCTAGGAAGCAACTTGGTCTCCAACACTGACCAAAATACGACCAAAAAGGCAGACTCATACCCAAGCATATGAAAAGTACCCTAGAACCGTATCTTAGGTAGAATAGAATCATCTAGGTTAGATATTGGGCATCATACCGCTGGTACTAAACTTCTAGTACCTAAACATACGACTAGTATGATGTCTATTAATACCTTTGATAAAAGCCAAATAAACCTCGATGATCAACATATGAGCTGAGGGACCTAGGCTGTAAACTATAATATAAGAAGTACCCCCAATCATATGATGCCCAGAATCTCAACCTCAGGATATTTCCCTAGGATCAAAACCCATTGTGTTTCAATTCATTTTCTGGTTATTCTAGTTGTGGTGGTTATTCTAGGTCAGCTGGATGTCTTGGTTTTAATTCAACGCCTGGGGCATGTTATAGTTGTGAGGATTTTGTCTATTTCTCTAGAGAGTGCCCCAATCATAGAGCGATGGTTCCTTAAGCTTAGAGTTTTTTATTTATGAGGGAGTACATCCCCAAGCTAAAGATAGTGTGAATAGTTTTCTTGGTCCAGGGTGCTCATAGGGGTTCTCATGTAGGTAGAATAAGAGATCAATTAGACCCCAACTAGGTGCCAAGCGTGGTTAGTTGTATGCGAAACTTTCTATACCCGAGGCTAAATATTTCAACTCACTCATTAAATATATTATCTTAGTTGCCATCAGTTGATTTTTATTTTATTTGATCAGAGATCCACTTATTCATATGTGTCTTCTTATTATGCCCACCGATTATAGTTATCATAGGATTCCTTATTTGTCTGATTATGGGTATCTACTCTTATGGGTGATTCTTTATCAGTGGATCAGGTTTATAGATTATATGTTATGACTGTTCCTTAGTTTAATACCCAGGATGATCTTATTATGTTATATATGGTGGGTTTTGATGTGATTATTGGCATGGCCTAGTTATCCCACTATTATGCAGTCTTAGATTATTTTGCAAAGACCATTATCTTCATACTTTTCATTCCCTAGTTGTATAGAAGGGAGATATTAGACATAAGCTGACAATAATTATTGGTTATATTCGGGCTAGGAGACTTATTTTTAGTGGTTGTAAGTCTTTTATTACTTATATTATTTATGCTAGTATGGAAAGTCCATAACTTTACTTTGCTCCTATAGTTCGTGAGTTTCCAGATGTTTTCCCTACCGATCTACCTAGTCTTTCTCCTAATCAATATATCTAGTTTATGATTTATCTTAAGTCGGGAACCTAACTTATTTCTATAGCCCCTAACAATATGGCTCTTGCCAAGCTTAAGTATTTGAATTCCTAGTATTAGATTCTTTTGGGTAAGTGTTCCCTTAGACCGAGCGTATCTCCTTGAGGAGCTCTTTCCTTGTTCGTGAAGAATAAAAATAGTTCCATGCATATTTTATTGATTACAGTCAGCTTAATAAGGTGAAGATGAAGAATTGGTACCCTATTCCTTATATTGATAATTTTCTTGCCCAACTTCAAGCTGTAGTTGGGTTTTCTAAGATTGAGTTGAGCTCGGATTACAATCAGTTGAGGATTTTGGCTAAGGATATCCCAAGAACAATCTTTATGGCCTGGTAAGGTCACTACGGTTAATTCCCAATTATGTATAGGAATTTAATAAAATACATGTTCAGATTTTATTTAGATTCCTTTGTGATTATGTTCATTGATGACATCCTTGTCTATTCGAGAAATAGAGAGAAAAATATAAAGCATTTGAGAATTGTTCTCTAAACTTTCAGTGACCATAGGCTTTTCTCTAAGTGTGAGTTTTGTCTTAAGTCAGTGACATTTCTTTGACATTTGGTTTTTAAGGAGGAAATTATGGTGCATCTAGTGAATATTGAGGATATTCATGATTTGGTTAGCCCTATATCTCCAATTGAGGATCATAGATTCATTGGTTTGGTTAGTTACCATAGATGGTTCATTGAGAGTTTTGCTACTATTGCAGTTGTGATCACTAGATTGACTTAAAATAAGGTTCCCTTTTTATGGTTAGAGGAGTGTGAGTCAATTTTTAAGAAGCTCAAGGGATTTCTCACTTCAGTTTCTATCTTGGCTCTTCCAGTTAATGGTGAGGGATCTAACATGTGATTCTCAAGGGATTTCTCTCTTTAGTTTCTATCTTGGTTTATTGGATTTTATAGTCAATTCCCTATTTTGAAATCTTTCTTTGTTCAAATTGGCCACCGGGCAAAAACTTTAGGCAAAAACTTCATATGATAATTTTGATAGTTCCAACAACTCCAAAACATAGATTTTAGTCTAGGTGAATACTTTGTTTGGGTCCCAAGTCTTTCAGAATCATTTTTGGCAATTGGCTAGAAGTTAAGAAAAATATAACATGGGTGTGGGACCCATATTTCCTCAAAATAACCTCAGATGGAAATTTTGACTGGGCCATTGAGTCTGAAACTTCAAAATTTATTATGAAGCATGCTTTGCATCACTTAACCACCTATTATCTTGCTTAATTAATGGTTGCATAAACTACCATCCAATCACTTAAGCATCTTCACATTGCTTGGCAGGAATTGCTTAAGTGATGTATTTGGCTCTTAAGCAATGGCCGCTTAAGCGGCCAAAGGTTGCTTAAGTGACATTATGTAGACCAGGCAAGTGTCACTAAATTGACACTTGGTCTCTTAAGAGACTATTGTTTAAGTGACCCAATGTTGGCTTAAGAGATACTTAGATAGTTAGGAATACTATAAATAGCCCCACTTAGCCTGATTTCTCTAATTTTTCATCCATTTTCACCCATTTTCAAGAGTATAGAACCTTAAAAAGTGTGAAAAGTTGAGAGAATTATTGGTGGGTGATTTTGGATCATTTGTGAACTTAAATTATGAATTTCTTCAATGAATTCTTGATAAGCTTTCAGCAAATTCATGATTAAATCCTTCATCTTTTTTTCCCAAGAATATTGGTAGGTTGAGTGTAGCTCCACTAGGCTCAAAATTAACCCATCTTTTAGGATAAATTTTCCTTGAGCATAGAGGGACATGTTGTCAGTTTTGAAAGTGTGATTCCATATGTAGGCCTCATATAGGATTTTTACATAATTTTGGACTTTAAGAATAAAAAGGCAATATGGCTATCATTGTTCCTTTTTGGATTAGTAGATTGTGATTTTTACTGTATGGCATATTTTGAAAGCTTCTTGAAAAGGTAAATCATCAGTTTATCGAACTCTTCAAGCATTTATTTAGAAACCTAGTAGGCAAGATTTACCTTCTCAATAGATTAAGCTTATTCGAGTTATAATTATTATACTATGCAAGAAATCCCATAGAATATAGGTATTGGAGGTATGATTGATATGATAAGTTTTATTTCGATCATCTCTCCTATTAAGGAACTGTAATTTAAATGGAATTGACTTAGTTTCTCATGCTTTAGGTAGAATTTATATCTTAGGGATAACTATGGCTTATTTAACATCTAGAAGTAAATTTTGATACCATATCCTAGTTCAAGGTAGAAATTTCTTTAGTATGGATTTTAGGGAATAGAAGTGGGCCCCACCGGCCCACCTTAGGTAAGTATTTTTGTTATCTTCGTTAAACATCTATACGCATGTTATATTAATTAAAATGATATTTTTAGGAACTTTACGAGAATAGATACTTAATGATTATGTTGGTTTGTTACTTTTGAGTTGGTGCTAATTTTTGGCAAAACCTATTGATTTATTTATATTTAAGTTCTAGTTCAAGTCCAACAATTAATGATGATATTGATAACAAGAGTTCCGATTCAAGTCTGTCAAATAATGATAATATTACAAAGTTCTAATTCTAGTCTGACCTTGAGAATTCATTTCTGATATGATACGATATGCATAATTCATGGTCATTGGTTGGTATTTTGTAAATTTATGGATCTGTGATTATTTACTTTCTTTGAATGAACCCTCCTAGCTTATGGGGGCTTGCATTGGGTTATTTATTTTGTCGTAATTACTGACTTAAGAGGGGCATTCTTATATTATTACTTATACTTTCTTTCATTTTATGTATATTTTGGTTATTTATTTGTTGTGTTGGAGCTTATTTCTAGATTTTCCATTTCCCTTCACTTAGCTTATTTATCTCGCTCTTTATTGTATTTATATAATGTAACAACACAATTTTCTAGAATTGGAATGTCACACATTGCTCATGATCCCGATGGACCACAAGCTAACCCTCTACTGATATCTATACCTGAGCACTGCATAATATAGATAATAAATGCAGAAATTGGCCATAAGGTTCAAAACTTCTAAAAATACTGAAAACTAAATACTGATACATTTGTCCAAAATTCCTCTAAACTATCTAAACAGTGGAGTTGTTGGTACATGTCCCTAACTAACTTCGTCTACTGAAAATAACTAAATCTGATGCGATAATAAAATAAGGATCATCCTCAAATGAAGAGGACTCACTGCTACGTCTATTGCTGCTGACTGGGACGAAGCTGCTAAGGGTACTCTGGATCTCGTGCCTCTGAACCTATGGTGTAAAACAAAACACCATAGCACAAATGCATCAGTACGTGGAAATGTACTGAGTATGAAGATGAGGTAAAGCTAAATACAAGGGCTTATGCATGAACAATTACTTAACTGAATAATCATGAGAGTATTGAATGAGGACATATGCATGAATGCACAAACCATAACTGAAATCATCATGACTCTAAATACTGAAACTCGGATACTACTTTACTGTCATCTGAACTCAATACTGATACTGAGATACTGAATAACTAAATACTGAGGTTGAGATTAGTCCTATCTAGTGAGTGATCTCAGAAACTAATGATACTGAAATTGATTAACTGAATCAACTCATATCAATAACTGAACGCTGAGCATACTACTCTCGACTGATTGAATCTAAGATCAAACCTCTCTAATGGATGATCCCTGAATCTACTATCAATGATAAGAAATATTATGTTTGAGATTTAACCTATCTAGCAGAAGATCTATAAATCTGATAATAAGAATAATCAACTGAATCTGAAAAAGAGATCAGGCATATCTAACGTGTATCTCTGGAACTGATCATAAGAATACTCAACTGAATATGAGACTAAGATCAAGACTATCTAACGGGTGATCTCTGGATCTGATAATGAGATTACTCAACTGAATCTGAGACTGAGATCAAGCCTATCTAACGGGTGATCTATGGATCTGATAATAAGATTACTCAACTGAATTTGAGACTGAGATCAAGCCTATCTAATGTGTGATCTGTAGATCTACTAATAAGATAACTTAACTAAATCTGAGACTAATATCAAGCCTATCTAATGGGCGATCTCTGGATCTGATAATAAGATTACTCAACTGAATCTTAGACTAAGATCAAGCCTATCTAATGGATGATCTATGGATCTGATAATACTGATACTGAATAACTTTATGAAGGACCAGGCCTATCTAGCATGTGGTCCATGAATCTATAGAACTATCTGCGTTTCTTACTAAGATAGGTGACAGTATCTGATAGTCCTGATTTCTAAGTTCTACTTAGAAAATTGATACTGAAACTGCAACTGTAGGAGTTCTTGCTTAACCAACATGCCCCGAATCTGAACTGGTGGAGTCCAACCTGTAACCCCATCTGGAAAGGTGTCAATACCGTGCCAAGGGTAAATACCTCTACTCTGGTCAAGCCTCTCTAATGGGTGACCTTCACAGGAAGTCTAGCCTAAGGCAGTATAATAGTCAAGCCTTATTCTAATAGGTGACTCCTGCTCCTGTGTTTGCTATGAAATTCTGGAGTTTAAGGATTGCTCTTAATGACTCTGCCTCTCTAACGGAGAGTCTCCATCCCTGTACTTACTCGGTGCTACCTCATACTCCTAACTAAAAGACTCTAAACTGATTCTTAACTAAACTTAAACTGAGTGGAATCTATTACTGATCATATTTTGTCAAATAATCTAGATGAGTTATGTTAAATTCACTTAGTTATGTATCTGACAGAGTACTACTGACTCTCATTATCTGACTGCATAATACTGAGTTGCGAACTAAATATTTGAATACTACTAGGTTTGACCTCAGTACTGAACTGAGGCTAGAATACTAGCGATACTGAGATTACTGAGATTTCTGAGATTTCTTAAGTTTTGCATCTGTCTAAGAGTATAGAGTTCTATAACTCACTGAGTTCTGAGAATCGTGGCTTGACTAAGATTATCGAGAAAACTGACATGGGCTCTAGACTGGAGCTAAATTATTGGGTATAAAATAACCCCAGAACTCGATAACATAAAATTAAAAACATAACCATTCTTGAACAATGAAGACCATGGAAATTCATTCATCATCACAATTACTAAAGCATCTCTTCAACCATTTAGGAATCAAAAACATGTGATAGTATAGGGAGACATGCTATTGGCACATACTCCATTCAACAAGTTCTTGCATCAAACACTTAGCATGTATTAAAGTATTAGCATGTATCGAAGAGCACATAATTGGGGGAATTTCATGCTATCATATCACAATTCATTCACTAAGTCTTTTCAACAAACACTTGGCATGCATGAGCTTGCACACAATTGGGGATTTCTAGTGAACATGCTATAATGGCTCTAATTCCTTCACATAAGCATTTTATCAAATATATGGGGAGCATGCTTTGCTTATTCAACTATTTCTTCACTTAATTGACATGAACATATCACTTAACAAGCAACTTGAAAAGGGTTTATCATGACATCACATGAATATCATATACTAGGGTCAAAGCTTGAAACCTCAAAAATAAAGCATGGATTAAAAACTCAACAATAGTATGAACTCCAAATTCAATTCACATAAATCATGAAAACTCATAAACATAAGATCTTTGAAATTTATAAAAGGGTTATTGTGCTTCTTGGATAAAAGGGACACAAGAATCAACATCTGCATACCTTAGGAAACTCTTTCTTGAAGGCTCTTGGGGAGATTCTTGATTTTTTTCCTCTTAAAGAAG